>NW_025755288.1:0-7939 GCF_021184085.1 Oncorhynchus gorbuscha
CACAGGAAGCGGCACAGGTCCTAATCCAGGCACTTGTCATCTCCGTCTGGATTACTGCACTCGCTGTTGGCTGGGCTCCTGCCTGTGCCATTAAACCCCTACAACTCATCACGCAGCCCGTCTGGTGTTCAACCTTCCCAAGTTCTCTCCCCGTCACCCGCTCCTCCACTCTCTCCACTGGCTTCCAGTTGAAGCTCGCATCCGCTACAAGACCATGGTGCTTGCCTACGGAGCTGTGAGGGAACGGCACCTCAGTACCTCCAGGCTCTGATCAGGCCCTACACCCCAAATAAGGGCACTGCGTTCATCCACCTCTGGCCTGCTCGCCTCCCTACCACTGAGGAAGTACAGTTCCCGCTCAGCCCAGTCAAAACTGTTCGCTGCTCTGGCTCCCCAATGGTGGAACAAACTCCCTCACGACGCCAGGACAGCGGAGTCAATCACCACCTTCCGGAACACCTGAAACCCCACCTCTTTAAGGATACCTAGGATAGGATAAAGTAATCCTTCTCACCCTCCCCCCTTAAAATATTAGATGCACTATTGTAAAGTGGCTGTTCCACTGGATGTCATAAGGTGAATGCACCAATTTGTAAGTCGCTCTGGATAAGGCGTCTGCTAAATAAATCTCCACTATAAAAGTAATCTGGACATCATGGCTGCAACAGTAGGGACCAGAGAAATTCATGACATTACTAGCTTGCATGAATCTGCAGGTAGCTAACCAACCAGGTTCGATGTTAGCTAGCTAACATTAGGCTATAACTAGCAAATAAAATGGCTCTGAAATACGAATAATAAGATCATATACGTAATGTTAGCTAGCGAGCCAGCCAGCTAACGTTAGCTAGCTAGCTAACAGTACATTTGAACTTGAAATGAAAATGACTTTCTGTCAAAATTAGAAACTTGTAATATCGGAAAATGTAGCTATCTAGACTATCTTACCCGTATACATCATGGATGGATGCTTCTCCCTGTAACGGATACCATGGTTTCCCTTAGTTTGAAGATGTAATCCGGAGATAGGTGTTTTCTCCATCTCCTTAGCTATCATACTCTAACTCCACTGATTTTAAAACTCGGTCCACCAGAAAGTGGAGAGCAACACTTATGCAGTTCTACGCAATATATATGTTTTAAAGCAGCGTAAGACAGGATTACCCAAACATACTGACCAGCTCAAATAGACAGAAGGGTGCTATATGGCAGACCAATCCAAACTCATCTCTTGTTATGTCCAGCCCACTCATTATCTCAGCCAATCATGGCTAGCGGGAAGGTTGCTGTCTTTTTCTGTGGTTAAACCGACTAGGCTCGTAATTTAACAATTGTATTTGTATTTACAGATGGCATACAAGTTTGTTATTAAGGCACATGCAAGTTCACATGTTCCAGCAGGCATTTCTGTGAAGTAGTGACATATGCCTACATATGCCTATTTTCCTGAAATGAGTTACAAATGCAAATGCAGCTACTTTGCAGTTATTCTGACTGCACTTTTTGATGTGACTGTAAGTTAGCCGTAGTTGGCTAGCTAGCAAGCAAGGGATAAGAATGTTGCCAGCCAGTATGGCAATGGAACATTTAGAACGACTGGGTCGCGTCCATAGATACAGAAAAAAAAGAATGACTGGGTCGCGTCTCTAGCAACCAAGCCGATAGAACCAACGATCAGCAGGTTTGGGTAGCAACCCTAGATTTGTGTCGGGCGTATGTCTTGTGGAAGGATAAAATAGTATGAATAAATTCATCAAAATAACATTTTTAGGGGCCTCCTGGGTGGCACAGTGGTCAAGGGCACTGCATCGCAGCGCTAGCTGTGCCACCAGTGAGGTTCTGGGTTCGCGCCCAGGCTCTGTTGCAGCCGGCCGTGACCGGGAGGTCTGTGGGGCAACACACATTTGGCCTAGCGTTGTCTGGGTTAGGGAGGGTTTGGCCAGTAGGGATATCCTTGTCTTATCGCGCACCAGCGACTCCTGTGGCGGGCCAGGCGCAATGCACACTAACCAAGGTCGGCAGGTGCACGTTGTTTCCTCCGGCTGGCTTCCGGGTTGGATGTGCGCTGTGTTAAGAAGCAGTGCGGCTTGGTTGGGTTGTGTTTCCTTTGTCTCTCCCGAGCCCATTTGGGAGTTGTAGCAATGAGACAAGATAGTAAATTACTAACAAATGGATACCAGCATTTTAAAATATATATTAAAAATAAAATAATAATAATGTTTTTAATGAAAATATGTCAATCATTATTTGAATATGTTGTTAACCAGTTGTATAAAAGTGATAATGCCCTAAGCCATTCCTTGAGGATATATTGGCACGGGTTTTGCCTGGCCCTCAACTTCGTCGGGCCTAACAACGCCTTTGCCAATATATTCTCTGGCATTATCACTAAATAACCTCTCCAATTCATGAATTTAATTTAATTCTAGAGTTGCATTTAAACAATATTGACTTTACCTCTTCAAATTAGTTCAAATAAGAAGATCTGTCCATTTTTAATGTGGAGTGCAGTCACATGTTTTATGGACTACTGCCACTTATTTGTAGTGAACTGTCCTGAGTCACTGTCTTGAGTGTGTTGACTCACACACTCCTTTCCTGGCCCTACCACTCTCATGTTTGTCATTCATTGTCATGTCTTGTCCCTGTGCTCCCCATGCTATTCGTTTCCCTCTGCTGGTCTTGTTTGGTTCTATCCTTCTCTCTCCCCTCCCTCTCTCACTCTCTCGCTCTCTCTTCTCTCTGTCGTTCCGTTCCTGCTCCCAGCTGTTCCTATTCCCCTAATCATCATTTAGTCTTTCCACACCTGTTCCCGATCCTTTCCCTGATTAGACTCCCTATTTATTCCTTTGTGATCCGTTCCTGTTCCGTCGGTTCCTTGTTTTGTATTCCATGCTGTAATTGCGTTTCGCCCTGTCCTGTCGTGTTTTTTGCCGTGATTGTGTATCACCCTGTCCTGTCGTGTTTTGTGCCTTCTTCAGACGCTGCGTGTGAGCAGGTGTCTCAGTTGACTACGGCCTGCGCCACCCGGCGACCTGCAGTCTGTGGCCGCTTCTCCAGTTGTTTTCCCTCTACTATCTAGAGGATTTCAGTTATTCGGTTTTGAGCATTAATAAACTCTGTTTCTGTTAAGTCGCGTTTGGGTCCTCCTTCACCTGCATAACAGAAGGAACCGACCAAAGAATGGACCCAGCGACTTCAGACGCTCGTTACACTGCCGTCGAGATCCAAGGAGCCATGCTCGGCAGACACGAGCAGGAATTGTCTGCTGCTCGCCATGCCGTGGAGAACCTGGCCGCTCAGGTTTCCGACCTCTCTGGACAGTTCCAGAGTCTACGTCTCGTGCCACCTGTTACTCCCTGGCCTGCCGAGCCTCCTGAACCCAGGGTTAATAACCCACCTTGCTACTCCGGGCAGCCCACTGAGTGCCGCTCCTTTCTCACGCAGTGTGAGATTGTGTTCTCTCTCCAACCCCACACATACTCTAGAGAGAGAGCTCGGGTTGCTTTCGTCATTTCACTCCTTACTGGCCGGGCTCGAGAATGGGGCACAGCTATCTGGGAGGCAAGGGCTGATTGCTCTAACAGATTCCAGAACTTTAAAGAGGAGATGATTCGGGTTTTTGACCGTTCAGTTTTTGGTGAGGAGGCTTCTAGGGCCCTGGCTTCCTTATGCCAAGGTGAACGGTCCATAACGGATTATTCCATTGAGTTTCGCACTCTTGCTGCCTCTAGTGAGTGGAACGAGCCGGCGCTGCTCGCTCGTTTTCTGGAGGGACTCCACGCAGTGGTTAAGGATGAGATTCTCTCCCGGGAGGTTCCTTCAGATGTGGACTCCTTTGATTGCTCTCGCCATCCGCATAGAACGACGGGTAGATCTTCGTCACCGGGCTCGTGGAAGAGAGCTCGCATCAACGGTGTTTCCCTGCTCCGCATCGCAACCATCTCCCTCTGGCTTTGAGACTGAGCCCATGCAGCTGGGAGGGATTCGCATCTCGAATAAGGAGAGGGAACAGAGGATCACCAACCGCCTGTGCCTCTATTGCGGAGTTGCTGGACATTTTGTTATTTCATGTCCAGTAAGAGGCCAGAGCCCATCAGTAAGCGGAGGGCTACTGGTGAGCGCTACTACTCAGGTCCCTTCATCTAGATCTTGTACTACTATGTCGGTCCATCTACGCTGGACCGGTTCGGGTGCTACATGCAGTGCTTTGATTGACTCTGGGGCTGAGGGTTGTTTCATGGACGAAGCATGGGCTCGGAAACATAACATTCCTTTCAGACCGTTAGACAGGCCTACGCCCATGTTTGCCTTAGATGGTAGTCATCTTCCCAGTATCAAATTTGAGACACTACCTTTAACTCTCACAGTATCTGGTAACCACAGTGAGACTATGTCTTTTTTGATTTTCCGTTCACCGTTTACACCTGTTGTTTTGGGTCACCCCTGGCTTGTATGTCATAATCCTTCTATTAATTGGTCTAGTAATTCTATCCTATCCTGGAACGTTTCTTGTCATGTGAAGTGTTTAATGTCTGCCATCCCTCCCATTTCTTCTGTCCCTACTTCTCAGGAGGAACCTGGCGATTTGACAGGAGTGCCGGAGGAATATCATGATCTGCGCACGGTCTTCAGTCGGTCCCGAGCCAACTCCCCTTCCTCCTCACCGGTCGTATGATTGTAGTATTGATCTCCTTCCGGGGACCACTCCTCCTCGAGGTAGACTATACTCTCTGTCGGCTCCCGAACGTAAGGCTCTCGAGGATTATTTGTCTGTGTCTCTTGACGCCGGTACCATAGTGCCTTCTTCCTCTCCGGCCGGGGCGGGGTTCTTTTTTGTTAAGAAGAAGGACGGTACTCTGCGCCCTGCGTGGATTATCGAGGGCTGAATGACATAACGGTTAAGAATCGTTATCCGCTTCCCCTTATGTCATCAGCCTTCGAGATTCTGCAGGGAGCCAGGTGCTTTACTAAGTTGGACCTTCGTAACGCTTACCATCTCGTGCGCATCAGAGAGGGGGACGAGTGGAAAACGGCGTTTAATACTCCGTTAGGGCATTTTGAGTACCGGGTTCTGCCGTTCGGTCTCGCCAATGCGCCAGCTGTTTTTCAGGCATTAGTTAATGATGTTCTGAGAGACATGCTGAACATTTTTGTTTTTGTCTATCTTGACGATATCCTGATTTTTTCTCCGTCACTCGAGATTCATGTTCAGCACGTTCGACGTGTTCTACAGCGCCTTTAGAGAATTGTCTCTACGTAAAGGCTGAGAAGTGCTCTTTTCATGTCTCCTCCGTTACTTTTCTCGGTTCCGTTATTTCCGCTGAAGGCATTCAGATGGATTCCGCTAAGGTCCAAGCTGTCAGTGATTGGCCCGTTCCAAGGTCACGTGTCGAGTTGCAGCGCTTCTTAGGTTTCGCTAATTTCTATCGGCGTTTCATTCGTAATTTCGGTCAAGTTGCTGCCCCTCTCACAGCTCTTACTTCTGTCAAGACGTGTTTTAAGTGGTCCGGTTCCGCCCAGGGAGCTTTTGATCTTCTAAAAGAACGTTTTACGTCCGCTCCTATCCTCGTTACTCCTGACGTCACTAGACAATTCATTGTCGAGGTTGACGCTTCAGAGGTAGGCGTGGGAGCCATTCTATCCCAGCGCTCCCAGTCTGACGATAAGGTTCATCCTTGCGCTTATTTTTCTCATCGCCTGTCGCCATCTGAGCGCAACTATGATGTGGGTAACCGTGAACTGCTCGCCATCCGCTTAGCCCTAGGCGAATGGCGACAGTGGTTGGAGGGGGCGACCGTTCCTTTTGTCGTTTGGACAGACCATAAGAACCTTGAGTACATCCGTTCTGCCAAACGACTTAATGCCCGTCAAGCTCGTTGGGCGTTGTTTTTCGCTCGTTTCGAGTTTGTGATTTCTTACCGTCCGGGTAGCAAGAACACCAAGCCTGATGCCTTATCCCGTCTGTTTAGTTCTTCTGTGGCTTCTACTGATCCCGAGGGGATTCTTCCTTATGGGCGTGTTGTCGGGTTAACAGTCTGGGGAATTGAAAGACAGGTTAAGCAAGCACTCACGCACACTGCGTCGCCGCGCGCTTGTCCTAGTAACCTCCTTTTCGTTCCTGTTTCCACTCGTCTGGCTGTTCTTCAGTGGGCTCACTCTGCCAAGTTAGCGGGTCATCCCGGTGTTCGAGGCACTCTTGCGTCTATTCGCCAGCGCTTTTGGTGGCCGACTCAGGAGCGTGACACGCGCCGTTTCGTGGCTGCCTGTTCGGACTGCGCGCAGACTAAGTCGGGTAACTCTCCTCCTGCCGGTCGTCTCAGACCGCTCCCCATTCCTTCTCGACCATGGTCTCACATTGCCTTAGACTTCATTACCGGTCTGCCTTTGTCTGCGGGGAAGACTGTGATTCTGACGGTTGTCGATAGGTTCTCTAAGGCGGCACATTTCATTCCCCTCGCTAAACTTCCTTCCGCTAAGGAGACGGCACAAATCATTATTGAGAATGTATTCAGAATTCATGGCCTCCCGTTAGACGCCGTTTCAGACAGAGGTCCGCAATTCACGTCACAGTTTTGGAGGGAGTTCTGTCGTTTGATTGGTGCGTCCGTCAGTCTCTCTTCCGGGTTTCATCCCCAGTCTAACGGTCAAGCAGAGAGGGCCAATCAGACGATTGGTCGCATACTACGCAGCCTTTCTTTCAGGAACCCTGCGTCTTGGGCAGAACAGCTCCCCTGGGCAGAATACGCTCACAATTCGCTTCCTTCGTCTGCTACCGGGTTATCTCCGTTTCAGAGTAGTCTGGGTTACCAGCCTCCTCTGTTCTCATCCCAGCTTGCCGAGTCCAGCGTTCCCTCCGCTCAAGCGTTTGTCCAACGTTGTGAGCGCACCTGGAGGAGGGTGAGGTCTGCACTTTGCCGTTACAGGGCACAGACGGTGAGAGCCGCCAATAAACGCAGGATTAAGAGTCCAAGGTATTGTTGCGGCCAGAGAGTGTGGCTTTCCACTCGCAACCTTCCTCTTACGACAGCTTCTCGTAAGTTGACTCCGCGGTTCATTGGTCCGTTCCGTGTCTCCCAGGTCGTCAATCCTGTCGCTGTGCGACTGCTTCTTCCGCGACATCTTCGTCGCGTCCATCCTGTCTTCCATGTCTCCTGTGTTAAGCCCTTTCTTCGCACCCCGTTCGTCTTCCCCCCCCCTCCCGTCCTTGTCGAGAGCGCACCTATTTACAAGGTACATAAAATTATGGACATGCGTTCTCGGGACGGGGTCACCAATACCTAGTGGATTGGGAGGGTTACGGTCCTGAGGAGAGGAGTTGGGTTCCGTCTCGGGACGTGCTGGACCGTTCGCTCATCGATGATTTCCTCCGTTGCCGCCAGGATTCCTCCTCGAGTGCGCCAGGAGGCGCTCGGTGAGTGGGGGGTACTGTCATGTTTGTCATTCATTGTCATGTCTTGTCCCTGTGCTCCCCATGCTATTCGTTTCCCTCTGCTGGTCTTGTTTGGTTCTATCCTTCTCTCTCCCCTCCCTCTCTCACTCTCTCGCTCTCTTCTCTCTGTCGTTCCGTTCCTGCTCCCAGCTGTTCCTATTCCCCTAATCATCATTTAGTCTTTCCACACCTGTTCCCGATCCTTTCCCCTGATTAGACTCCCTATTTATTCCTTTGTGATCCGTTCCTGTTCCGTCGGTTCCTTGTTTTGTATTCCATGCTGTAATTGCGTTTCGCCCTGTCCTGTCGTGTTTTTTGCCGTGATTGTGTATCACCCTGTCCTGTCGTGTTTTGTGCCTTCTTCAGACGCTGCGTGTGAGCAGGTGTCTCAGTTGACTACGGCCTGCGCCTACCCGGCGACCTGCAGTCTGTGGCCGCTTCTCCAGTTGTTTTCCCCTCTACTATCTAGAGGATTTCAGTTATTCGGTTTTGAGCATTAATAAACTC
>NW_025755289.1:0-7939 GCF_021184085.1 Oncorhynchus gorbuscha
CACATAGTAAGCCCCACCCACAGGCTGCTAGATCCAGACAACCACATGGTAAGCCCCACCCACTGGCTACAGATCCAGACAACCACATAGTTAGCCCCACCCACTGGCTACAGATCCAGACAAGCTTCACATAGTAAGCCCCACCCACTGGCTACACATCTGCATAAGCACATAGTAAGCCCCCACCCACAGGCTACAGATCCAGACAACCACATAGGCAAGCCCCACCCACAGGCTACAGATCCAGACAACGACATGTAGTAAGCCCCACCCACTGGCCAGATCCAGACAACCACATAGTAAGCCCCACCCACGGGCTACAGATCCAGACAACCACATAGTAAGCCCCACCCACTGGCTACAGGATCCAGACAACCACATCAGTGAGCCCCACCCACTGGCTACAGATCCAGACAAGCACATAGTAAGCCCCACCCACAGGCTACAGATCCAGACAACCACATAGTAAGCCCCACCCACTGGCTACAGATCCAGACAACCACATAGTAAGCCCCACCAATATACTGTAGCAGTAATATTACATATGTCAGAAACTTCCCTATATAGTGCACTACCTTTGACAAAGAGCCCCATGGTTCCTGGTTAGAGAGGGAGTAAGTTGCCATTTGGGAAAAACCCTATCCTAAACATCACAAAACGTAAACACTCCTACAAGTATAGCTGTTGCTATGGAATGGTGTGACTCTGCTGCCACCTGTTGGCAAAGGAATGAAGTGTAATTCTAATTCAAGTTGGTTGAATGAACACAGACATAAGCCTCCCAAATGGCACTTTTTGAGAAGAGGTGTATAGGGCTCTGGTCAAAAGAACTGTACTATAGGGAATAGTGCCATTTGGGATGTAAACATAATATTGCAGCTGGTAGATGTGAATAACGTATGGATTAGCAAAGAAAATAACTGATTAGCAGAAAATAACTGATTAACAGAGATAAAACCCACATAAAATGCAGGATACCTTTATTTGTCAATTTAGATCTCTCTTTGTGGGTGTATAGAGGGGATGGAGGTAGTAGAGTCTCTCTGGACTAGCCTATCTCTTTGGAGCAGCCGTGAGGTAGTGGGGGCTGTAGTAGGGCTCTGGATGTAGCAATAGTTAGCGCAGGGCAGGGTGGAGGCAAGACTGGAGCGAAGGAGGAGGAAGAGGAGGAGGCTGTGTTGGCACAGTTGTGAGAAGTCATCATAGACTCTCTGTGGGCGGGTTGGAAGAGACATCCAGGGGAGGCCATCGGTGGCTGGAGCTGTGCCTCGGAACCCTCACCAAGCATGGGCAGAGGCCGGACGACAGGGCCCCCATGGTGGAAGTGGTGGTGTGGTAGGTTTGGCTTGAACAGACAGCTTGTGGATGTCATGGTGCATCATAGATGCCCTCCCATTCCCATCATAGCATGGCTAGGGTCACCTAAACCTGGGGCTAGGGTCACCTAAACCTGGGGCTAGGTCACCTAAACCTGGGGCTAGGGTCACCTAAACCTGGGGCTAGGGTCACCTAAACCTGGGGCTAGGGTCACCTAAACCTGGGGCTAGGTCACCTAAACCTGGGAGAGGGTGTTGGGCACTGGGGTCTCTCCACTGCTTCCACTGGCTCAATGGGTGGTGGATGAGGCGGAGCGGACTTTGGGGCATCAGACCTGGGTAGTCCGTGGCTGGTCCAGGGGTTAGTGCTGGTGGTTTTGAAAGCTGGAAATGTTCATTGAAGCTCAATGCGGCCCTACTGGAAGTACCGGTTGTAGAAGTGATGGAGCTAGGGAGAGGGAAGGGGAGATGGGGAGAGAGAAGGGAGAGAGGAGATGGGGAGAGAGAAGGGAGAGAGGGTACGGGGAGAGAGAAGGGAGAGAGGGAGATGGGGGAGAGGGGAGAGAGGGGTGAGAGTGAGGGGGAGAGGCGGAGAGAGAAAAGGGGGAGAGGGAGAGACAGGGAGATGGTGGGAGAGAGGGGGAGGAGCGGAGGAGAAAGAGGGGAGGTGGAGAGAGAAGGGAGGTGGAGGGAGGGAGAGAGAGAAGTGAGAAAGTTTTTTTAAATTCTATTTCTGTACATATGAATTACAAATCAGCCTTTAACTAGTTAAATCATGTTTCTAGTCTATTGCAGAGTTACAATGTGTAACCATTGATGTCCCAGGAGCAGGAGTGGTAAACACTGTTGAAGTGTATAAATGTAATACATACACATGCAGACTCAGCATCATTCAAAGACTGGAGTTTGATACTCCTGGTATTGGATAAAGAACGAGAATAAGATAAGGTAAAGAATGGAGTTTGATACTCCTGGTATTGGATAAAACGAGAATAAGATAAGGTAAAGAATGGAGTTTGATACTCCTGGTATTGGAGTAAAGAACGAGAATAAGATAAGGTAAAGAATGGAGTTTGATACTCCTGGTATTGGATAAAGAGCGAGAACAAGATAAGGTAAAGAATGGAGTTTGATACTCCTGGTATTGGATAAAGAACGAGAATAAGATAAGGTAAAGGATGGAGTTTGATACTCTGGTATTGGACAAAGAACGAAGAATAAGATAAGGTAAAGAATGGAGTTGTCATGTTTGTCATTTATTATCATGTCTTGTCCCTGTGCTCCCCATGCTATTCGTTTCCCTCTGCTGGTCTTATTTGGTTCTTTCCCTCCTTCTATCCCTCTCTCTCCCCCTCCCTCTCTCACTCTTCGCTCTCTCTTCGTTCGTTCCGTCCCCTGCTCCCAGCTGTTCCTATTCCCCTAATCATCATTTAGTCTTCCCACACCTGTTCCCGATCCTTTCCCCTGATTAGAGTCCCTATTTATTCCTTTGTGATCCGTTCCTGTCCCGTCGGTTCCTTGTATTGTATTCACCATGCTGTGATTGCGTTTCGCCCTGTCCTGTCGTGTTTTGCTATGATTGTGTATCGCCCTGTCCTGTCGTGTTTTGCCTTCATCAGATGCTGCGTGTGAGCAGGTGTCTCTGTCGACTACGGCCTGCCTACCCGAAGCGACCTGCAGTCTGTGGCCGCTTCTCCAGTTGTTTCCCCTCTACAAGTCTAGAGGATTTCTGTTATTCCGTTTTGGACTTAAATAAACTCTGTTTCTGTTAAGTCGCTTTTGGGTCCTCTTTCACCTGCATGACAGAAGGAACCGACCAAGGAATGGACCCAACGACTTCAGACGCTCGTTACACTGCCGTCGAGATCAGGAGCCATGCTCGGCAGACACGAGCAGGAATTGTCTGCTGCTTTCGCCATGCCGTGGAGAACCTGGCTGCTCAGGTTTCCGACCTCTCTGGACAGTTCCAGAGTCTCGTCTCGTGCCACCTGTTACTTCCTGGCCTGCCGAGCCTCCAGAACCTAGGGTTAATAACCCACCTTGCTACTCCGGGCAGCCCACTGAGTGCCGCTCTTTTCTCACGCAGTGTGAGATTGTGTTCTCTCTCCAACCCAACACATACTCTAGAGAGAGAGCTCGGGTTGCTTACGTCATTTCACTCCTTACTGGCCGGGCTCGAGAATGGGGCACAGCTATCAGAGGAGGCAAGGGCTGATTGCTCTAACAAATTCCAGAACTTTAAAGAGGAGATGATTCGGGTTTTTGACCGTTCAGTTTTTGGTGGGAGGCTTCTAGGGCCCTGGCTTCCTTATGCCAAGGTGAACGGTCCATAACGGATTATTCCATTGAGTTTCGCACTCTTGCTGCCTCTAGTGAGTGGAACGAGCCGGCGCTGCTCGCTCGTTTTTCTGGAGGGACTCCACGCTGTGGTTAAGGATGAGATTCTCTCCCGGGAGGTTCCATCAGATGTGGATTCTTTGATTGCTCTCGCCATCCGCATAGAACGACGGGTAGATCTTCGTCACCGGGCTCGTGGAAGAGAGCTCGCATCAACGGTGTTTCCCTGCTCCGCATCGCAACCATCTCCCTCTCTGGCTTTGAGACTGAGCCCATGCAGCTGGGAGGGATTCGCATCTCGAATAAGGAGAGGAACGGAGGATCACCAACCGCCTGTGCCTCTATTGCGGAGTTGCTGGACATTTTGTTAATTCATGTCCAGTAAGAGGCCAGAGCCCATCAGTAAGCGGAGGGCTACTGGTGAGCGCTACTACTCAGGTCCCTTCATCTAGATCTTGTACTACTATGTCGGTCCATCTACGCTGGACCGGTTCGGGTGCTACATGCAGTGCTTTGATTGACTCTGGGGCTGAGGTTGTTTCATGGACGAAGCATGGGTTCGGAAACATAGCATTCCTTTCAGACCGTTAGACAGGCCTACGCCCATGTTTGCCTTAGATGGTAGTCATCTTCCCAGTATCAAATTTGAGACACTACCTTTAACTCTCACAGTATCTGGTAACCACAGTGAGACTATTTCTTTTTGATTTTCCGTTCACCGTTTACACCTGTTGTTTTGGGTCATCCCTGGCTAGTATGTCATAATCCTTCTATTAATTGGTCTAGTAATTCTATCCTATCCTGGAACGTTTCTTGTCATGTGAAGTGTTTAATGTCTGCCATCCCTCCCGTTTCTTCTGTCCCTACTTCTCAGGAGGAACCTGGCGATTTGACAGGAGTGCCGGAGGAATATCATGATCTGCGCACGGTCTTCAGTCGGTCCCGAGCCAACTCCCTTCCTCCTCACCGGTCGTATGATTGTAGTATTGATCTCCTTCGGGGACCACTCCTCCTCGAGGTAGACTATACTCTCTGTCGGCTCCCGAACGTAAGGCTCTCGAGGATTATTTGTCTGTGTCTCTTGACGCCGGTACCATAGTGCCTTCTTCTTCTCCGGCCGGGGCGGGGTTCTTTTTGTTAAAAGAAGGACGGTACTCTGCGCCCCTGCGTGGATATCGAGGGCTGAATGACATAACGGTTAAGAATCGTTATCCGCTTCCCCTTATGTCATCAGCCTTCGAGATTCTGCAGGGAGCCAGGTGCTTTACTAAGTTGGACCTTCGTAACGCTTACCATCTCGTGCGCATCAGAGAGGGGGACGAGTGGAAGCGGCGTTTAACACTCCGTTAGGGCATTTTGAGTACCGGGTTCTGCCGTTCGGTCTCGCCAATGCGCCAGCTGTTTTTCAGGCATTAGTTAATGATGTTCTGAGAGACATGCTGAACATTTTTGTTTTGTCTATCTTGACGATATCCTGATTTTTTCTCCGTCACTCGAGATTCATGTTCAGCACGTTCGACGTGTTCTACAGCGCCTTTTAGAGAATTGTCTCTACGTAAAGGCTGAAAGTGCTCTTTTCATGTCTCCTCCGTTACTTTTCTCGGTTCCGTTATTTCCGCTGAAGGCATTCAGATGGATTCCGCTAAGGTCAAGCTGTCAGTGATTGGCCCGTTCAAGGTCACGTGTCGAGTTGCAGCGCTTTTTAGGTTTCGCTAATTTCTATCGGCGTTTCATTAGTAATTTCGGTCAAGTTGCTGCCCCTCTCACAGCTCTTACTTCTGTCAAGACGTGTTTTAAGTGGTCCGGTTCCGCCCAGGGAGCTTTTGATCTTCTAAAGAACGTTTTACGTCCGCTCCTATCCTCGTTACTCCTGACGTCACTAGACAATTCATTGTCGAGTTGGCCTTCAGAGGTGGCGTGAACCATTCTATCCCAGCGCTTCCAGTCTGTGATAAAGGTTCATCCTTGCGCTTATTTTTCTCATCGCCTGTCGCCGGCTGAGCGCAGCTATGATGTGGGTAACCGTGAACTGCTCGCCATCCGCCAGCCTAGGCGAATGGCGACAGTGGTTGGAGGGGCGACCCGTTCTTTTGTCGTTTGGACAGACCATAAGAACCTTGAGTACATCCGTTCTGCCAAAAACGACTTAATGCCCGATCAGCTCGTTGGGCGTTGTTTTTCGCTCGTTTGGTTGTGATTTCTACCGTCCGGGTAGCAAGAACACCAAGCCTGATGCCTTATCCCGTCTGTTTAGTTCTTCCCTGTGGCTTCTACTGATCCCGAGGATTCTTCCTTATGGGCGTGTTGTCGGGTTAACAGTCTGGGGAATTGAAAGACAGGTTAAGCAAGCACTCACGCACACTGCGTCGCCGCGCGCTTGTCCTAGTAACCTCCTTTTCGTTCCTGTTTCCACTCGTCTGGCTGTTCTTCAGTGGGCTCACTCTGCCAAGTTAGCGGGTCATCCCGGTGTTCGAGGCACTCTTGCGTCTATTCGCCAGCGCTTTTGGTGGCCGACTCAGGAGCGTGACACGCGCCGTTTCGTGGCTGCTTGTTCGGACTGCGCGCAGACTAAGTCGGGTAACTCTCCTCCTGCCGGTCGTCTCAGACCGCTCCCCATTCCTTCTCGACCATGGTCTCACATTGCCTTAGACTTCATTACCGGTCTGCCTTTGTCTGCGGGGAAGACTGTGATTCTGACGGTTGTCGATAGGTTCTCTAAGGCGGCACATTTCATTCCCCTCGCTAAACTTCCTTCCGCTAAGGAGACGGCACAAATCATTATTGAGAATGTATTCAGAATTCATGGCCTCCCGTTAGACGCCGTTTCAGACAGAGGCCCGCAATTCACGTCACAGTTTTGGAGGGAGTTCTGTCGTTTGATTGGTGCGTCCGTCAGTCTCTCTTCCGGGTTTCATCCCCAGTCTAACGGTCAAGCAGAGAGGGCCAATCAGACGATTGGTCGCATACTACGCAGCCTTTCTTTCAGAAACCCTGCGTCTTGGGCAGAACAGCTCCCCTGGGCAGAATACGCTCACAATTCGCTTCCTTCGTCTGCTACCGGGTTATCTCCGTTTCAGAGTAGTCTGGGTTACCAGCCTCCTCTGTTCTCATCCCAGCTTGCCGAGTCCAGCGTTCCCTCCGCTCAAGCGTTTGTCCAACGTTGTGAGCGCACCTGGAGGAGGGTGAGGTCTGCACTTTGCCGTTACAGGGCACAGACGGTGAGAGCCGCCAATAAACGCAGGATTAAGAGTCCAAGGTATTGTTGCGGCCAGAGAGTGTGGCTTTCCACTCGCAACCTTCCTCTTACGACAGCTTCTCGTAAGTTGACTCCAGCGGTTCATTGGTCCGTTCCGTGTCTCCCAGGTCGTCAATCCTGTCGCTGTGCGACTGCTTCTTCCGCGACATCTTCGTCGCGTCCATCCTGTCTTCCATGTCTCCTGTGTTAAGCCCTTTCTTCGCACCCCCGTTCGTCTTCCCTCCCCCTCCCGTCCTTGTCGAGAGCGCACCTATTTACAAGGTACATAAGATTATGGACATGCGTTCTCGGGGACGGGGTCACCAATACCTAGTGGATTGGGAGGGTTACGGTCCTGAGGAGAGGAGTTGGGTTCCGTCTCGGGACGTGCTGGACCGTTCACTCATCGATGATTTCCTCCGTTGCCGCCAGGATTCCTCCTCGAGTGCGCCAGGAGGCGCTCGGTGAGTGGGGGGTACTGTCATGTTTGTCATTTATTATCATGTCTTGTCCCTGTGCTCCCCATGCTATTCGTTTCCCTCTGCTGGTCTTATTTGGTTCTTTCCCTCCTTCCTATCCCTCTCCTCCCCCTCCCTCTCTCACTCTCTCGCTCTCTCTTCTCTCTATCGTTCCGTCCCTGCTCCCAGCTGTTCCTATTCCCCTAATCATCATTTAGTCTTCCCACACCTGTTCCCGATCCTTTCCCTGATTAGAGTCCCTATTTCTTCCTTTGTGATCCGTTCCTGTCCCGTCGGTTCCTTGTATTGTATTCACCATGCTGTGATTGCGTTTCGCCCTGTCCTGTCGTGTTTTTTTGCTATGATTGTGTATCGCCCTGTCCTGTCGTGTTTTGCCTTCATCAGATGCTGCGTGTGAGCAGGTGTCTCTGTCGACTACGGCCTCACCGCCACCCGAAGCGACCTGCAGTCTGTGGCCGCTTCTCAGTTGTTTTCCCTCTACAAGTCTAGAGAGTTTCTGTTATTCCGTTTTGGACTTAAATAAACTCTGTTTCTGTTAAGTCGCTTTTGGGTCCTCTTTCACCTGCATGACA
>NW_025755290.1:0-7938 GCF_021184085.1 Oncorhynchus gorbuscha
CCCTACATTATCCATCTCATATGCATACGTATATACTGTACTCTATATCATCTACTGCATCCTTATGTAATACATGTATCACTAGCCACTTTAACTATGCCACTTTGTTTACATACTCATCTCATATGTATATACTGTACTCGATACCATCTACTGTATCTTGCCTATGCTGCTCTGTACCATTACTCATTCATATATCTTTATGTACATATTCTTTATCCCCTTACACGGTGTATAAGACAGTAGTTTTGGAATTGTTAGTTAGATTACTTGTTGGTTATTAATGCATTGTCGGAACTAGAAGCACAAGCATTTCGCTACACTCGCATTAACATCTGCTAACCATGTGTATGTGACAAATAACATTTGTTTTTATTTGATTTTATTTGAGTGTGGAGCTAACATGATGTAGCCCAGACTCCCAGTACAGCATGAGTGGGGAGCTAACATGATGGGGCCCAGACTCCCAGTATAGTATGAGCGTGGAGCTAACATGATGGGGCCCAGACTCCCAGTACAGTATGAGTGTGGAGCTAACATGGGGCCCAGACTCCCAGTACAGTATGAGTGTGGAGCTAACATGATGGGGCCCAGACTCCCAGTACAGTATGAGTGTGGAGCTAACATGATGGGGCCCAGACTCCCAGTACAGTATGAGTGTGGAGCTAACATGATACAGCCCAGACTCCCAGTACAGTATGAGTGTGAGCTAACATGATGGGGCCCAGACTCCCAGTAGGCTAAGTGTGGAGCTAACATGATACAGCCCAGACTCCCAGTACAGCATGAGTGTGGAGCCAACATGATACAGCCCAGATGTGTGGAGCTAACATGACAGCCCAGACTACAGTATGAGTGTGGAGCTAACATGATACAGCCCAGACTCCCAGTACAGCATGAGTGTGGAGCTAACATGATGGGGCCCAGACTCCCAGTACAGTATGAGTGTGGAGCTAACATGATACAGCCCAGACTCCCAGTACAGCATGAGTGTGGAGCTAACATGATGGGGCCCAGACTCCCAGTACAGCATGGAGCTAACATGTACAGCCCAGGAGCTAACATGATGGGGCCCAGACTCCCAGTACAGTATGAGTGTGGAGCTAACATGATACAGCCCAGACTCCCAGTACATGAGCGTGGAGCTAACATGATGGGGCCCAGACTCCCAGTACAGTATGAGTGTGGAGCTAACATGGCCCAGACTCCCAGTACACATGAGTGTGGAGCTAACATGAGCCCAGACTCCCAGTACAGTATGAGTGTGGAGCTAACATGATACAGCCCAGACTCCCAGTACAGTATGAGTGTGGAGCTAACATGATGGGGCCCAGACTCCCAGTACAGCATGAGTGTGGAGCTAACATGATGCAGCCCAGACTCCCAGTACAGTATGAGTGTGGAGCTAACATGATGGGGCCCAGACTCCCAGTACAGCATGAGTGTGGAGCTAACATGATGCAGCCCAGACTCCCAGTACAGTATGAGTGTGGAGCTAACATGATACAGCCCAGACTCCCAGTACAGCATGAGTGGAGTGACAGCCCAGCTAACATGATGGGGCCCAGACTCCCAGTACAGTATGAGTGTGGAGCTAACATGATGGGGCCCAGACTCCCAGTACAGTATGAGCGTGGAGCTAACATGATGGGGCCCAGACTCCCAGTACAGTATGAGTGTGGAGCTAACATGATACAGCCCAGACTCCCAGTACAGCATGAGTGTGGAGCTAACATGATGGGGCCCAGACTCCCAGTACAGCATGAGTGTGGAGCTAACATGATGCAGCCCAGACTCCCAGTACAGTATGAGTGTGGAGCTAACATGATACAGCCCAGACTCCCAGTACAGCATGAGTGTGGAGCTAACATGATACAGCCCAGACTCCCAGTACAGTATGAGTGTGGAGCTAACATGATGAACAGCCCAGACTCCCAGTACAGTATGAAGTGTGGAGCTAACATGAGACTCCCACAGCATGAGTGTGGAGCTAACATGATGGGGCCCAGACTCCCAGTACACAGTATGAGTGTGGAGCTAACATGATACAGCCCAGACTCCCAGTACAGTATGAGTGTGGAGCTAACATGATACAGCCCAGACTCCCAGTACAGTATGAGTGTGGAGCTAACAGTACAGCCCAGACTCCCAGTACATGAGTGTGGAGCTAACATGATACAGCCCAGACTCCCAGTACAGCATGAGTGTGGAGCTAACATGATGTAGCCCAGACTCCCAGTACAGTATGAGTGTGGAGCTAACATGATACAGCCCAGACTCCCAGTACAGCATGAGTGTGGAGCTAACATGATACAGCCCAGACTCCCAGTACAGTATGATGTGAGCTAACCCAGACTCCCAGTACAGCATGAGTGTGGAGCTAACATGATACAGCCCAGACTCCCAGTACAGCTATGAGTGTGGAGCTAACATGATGCAGCCCAGACTCCCAGTACAGTATGAGTGTGGAGCTAACATGATGCAGCCCAGACTCCCAGTACAGTATGAGTGTGGAGCTAACATGATGTAGCCCAGACTCCCAGTACAGTATGAGTGTGGAGCTAACATGATACAGCCCAGACTCCCAGTACAGCATGAGTGTGGAGCTAACAATGTAGCCCATGATGCTAACATGAGCCCAGACTCCCAGTACAGCATGAGTGTGGAGCTAACATGATACAGCCCAGACTCCCAGTACAGTATGAGTGTGGAGCAGTAACATGATGTAGCCCAGACTCCCAGTACAGTATGAGTGTGGAGCTAACATGATACAGCCCAGACTCCCAGTACAGTATGAGTGTGGAGCTAACATGATGGGGCCCAGACTCCCAGTACAGTATGAGTGGAGCTAACATGATACAGCCCAGACTCCCAGTACAGCATAGTGTGGAGCTAACATGATGTGGAGCAGTACAGCATGATGATACAGCCCAGACTCCCAGTACAGCATGAGTGTGGAGCTAACATGATACAGCCCAGACTCCCAGTACAGCATGAGTGTGGAGCTAACATGATACAGCCCAGACTCCCAGTACAGTATGAGTGTGGAGCTAACATGATGGGGCCCAGACTCCCAGTACAGTATGAGTGTGGAGCTAACATGATACAGCCCAGACTCCCAGTACAGCATGAGTGTGGAGCTAACATGATGGGGCCCAGACTCCCAGTACAGTATGAGTGTGGAGCTAACATGATGTGGCCCAGACTCCCAGTACAGCATAACATGTGGCCCAGCAGTACACATGATGGGAGCCCAGATGTACAGCCCAGACTCCCAGTACAGCATGAGTGTGGAGCTAACATGATACAGCCCAGACTCCCAGTACAGCATGAGTGTGGAGCTAACATGATGCAGCCCAGACTCCCAGTACAGTATGAGTGTGGAGCTAACATGATGTAGCCCAGACTCCCAGTACAGCATGAGTGTGGAGCTAACATGATGGGGCCCAGACTCCCAGTACAGCATGAGTGTGGAGCTAACATGATGGGGCCCAGACTCCCAGTACAGTATGAGTGTGGAGCTAACATGATGTAGCCCAGACTCCCAGTACAGTATGAGTGTGGAGCTAACATGATACAGCCCAGACTCCCAGTACAGTATGAGTGTGGAGCTAACATGATGTAGCCCAGACTCCCAGTACAGTATGAGTGTGGAGCTAACATGATACAGCCCAGACTCCCAGTACAGTATGAGTGTGGAGCTAACATGATGGGGCCCAGACTCCCAGTACAGTATGAGTGTGGAGCTAACATGATACAGCCCAGACTCCCAGTACAGCATGAGTGTGGAGCTAACATGATACAGCCCAGACTCCCAGTACAGCATGAGTGTGGAGCTAACATGATACAGCCCAGACTCCCAGTACAGTATGAGTGTGGAGCTAACATGATGTGGCCCAGGATACAGCATGAGTGTGGAGCTAACATGATGGGGCCCAGACTCCCAGTACAGCATGAGTGTGGAGCTAACATGATGCAGCCCAGACTCCCAGTACAGTATGAGTGTGGAGCTAACATGATACAGCCCAGACTCCCAGTACAGCATGAGTGTGGAGCTAACATGATGTGGCCCAGACTCCCAGTACAGCATGAGTGTGGAGCTAACATGATGGGGCCCAGACTCCCAGTACAGCATGAGTGTGGAGCTAACATGATGGGGCCCAGACTCCCAGTACAGTATGAGTGTGGAGCTAACATGATGTGGCCCAGACTCCCAGTACAGCATGAGTGTGGAGCTAACATGATGGGGCCCAGACTCCCAGTACAGCATGAGTGTGGAGCTAACATGATGGGGCCCAGACTCCCAGTACAGCATGAGTGTGGAGCTAACATGATGCAGCCCAGACTCCCAGTACAGTATGAGTGTGGAGCTAACATGATGCAGCCCAGACTCCCAGTACAGTATGAGTGTGGAGCTAACATGATGTAGCCCAGACTCCCAGTACAGTATGAGTGTGTAGCTAACATGATGTAGCCCAGACTCCCAGTACAGTATGAGTGTGGAGCTAACATGATGTAGCCCAGACTCCCAGTACAGCATGAGTGTGGAGCTAACATGATGCAGCCCAGACTCCCAGTACAGTATGAGTGTGGAGCTAACATGATGTAGCCCGGACTCCCAGTACAGCATGAGTGGGGAGCTAACATGATACAGCCCAGACTCCCAGTACAGTATGAGTGTGGAGCTAACATGATACAGCCCAGACTCCCAGTACAGTATGAGTGTGGAGCTAACATGATGTAGCCCAGACTCCCAGTACAGGCCAAGTGGAGCTAACATGATACAGCCCAGACTCCCAGTACAGTATCAGAGTGTAGCTAACATGATACAGCCCAGACTCCCAGTACAGGCTAGTGTGGAGCTAACATGATACAGCCCAGACTCCCAGTACAGGTATGAGTGTGGAGCTAACATGATACAGCCCAGACTCCCAGTACAGTATGAGTGTGGAGCTAACATGATACAGCCCAGACTCCCAGTACAGGCTAAGTGGAGCTAACATGATACAGCCCAGACTCCCAGTACAGGCTAAGTGGAGCTAACATGATACAGCCCAGACTCCCAGTACAGTATGAGTGTGGAGCTAACATGATACAGCCCAGACTCCCAGTACAGTATGAGTGTGGAGCTAACATGATACAGCCCAGACTCCCAGTACAGCATGAGTGTGGAGCTAACATGATACAGCCCAGACTCCCAGTACAGTATGAGTGTGTAGCTAACATGATGTAGCCCAGACTCCCAGTACAGGCTAAGTGGAGCTAACATGATACAGCCCAGACTCCCAGTACAGGCTAAGTGGAGCTAACATGATGTAGCCCAGACTCCCAGTACAGTATGAGTGTGGAGCTAACATGATACAGCCCAGACTCCCAGTACAGTATGAGTGTGGAGCTAACATGATACAGCCCAGACTCCCAGTACAGTATGAGTGTGTAGCTAACATGATGTAGCCCAGACTCCCAGTACAGGCCAAGTGGAGCTAACATGATACAGCCCAGACTCCCAGTACAGGCTAAGTGGAGCTAACATGATGTAGCCCAGACTCCCAGTACAGGCTAAGTGGAGCTAACATGATACAGCCCAGACTCCCAGTACAGGCTAAGTGGAGCTAACATGATACAGCCCAGACTCCCAGTACAGGCTAAGTGGAGCTAACATGATACAGCCCAGACTCCCAGTACAGGCTAAGTGGAGCTAACATGATGTAGCCCAGACTCCCAGTACAGGCTATGAGTGTGAGCTAACATGATACAGCCCAGACTCCCAGTACAGTATGAGTGTGGAGCTAACATGATACAGCCCAGACTCCCAGTACAGTATGAGTGTGGAGCTAACATGATACAGCCCAGACTCCCAGTACAGGCTATGGAGCTAACATGTGGAGCTAACATGATACAGCCCAGACTCCAGTACAGTATGAGTGTGGAGCTAACATGATACAGCCCAGACTCCCAGTACAGTATGAGTGTGGAGCTAACATGATACAGCCCAGACTCCCAGTACAGGCTAAGTGGAGCTAACATGATGTAGCCCAGACTCCCAGTACAGGCAGTGATGGGGCCCAGACTCCCAGTACAGCCCAGACTATACAGTGTGGAGCTAACATGATACAGCCCAGACTCCCAGTACAGGCTGAGTGTGGAGCTAACATGATACAGCCCAGACTCCCAGTACAGTATGAGTGTGGAGCTAACATGATACAGCCCAGACTCCCAGTACAGTATGAGTGTGGAGCTAACATGATGTAGCCCAGACTCCCAGTACAGTATGAGTGTGGAGCTAACATGATACAGCCCAGACTCCCAGTACAGTATGAGTGTGAGCTAACATGATGGGGCCCAGACTCCCAGTACAGTATGAGTGTGGAGCTAACATGATACAGCCCAGACTCCCAGTACAGCATGAGTGTGGAGCTAACATGATAACAGATGATGTGGAGCTAACATGATACAGCCCAGACTCCCAGTATGAGTGTGGAGCTAACATGATACAGCCCAGACTCCCAGTACAGTATGAGTGTGGAGCTAACATGATACAGCCCAGACTCCCAGTACAGCATGAGTGTGGAGCTAACATGATACAGCCCAGACTCCCAGTACAGCATGAGTGTGGAGCTAACATGATGCAGCCCAGACTCCCAGTACAGTATGAGTGTGGAGCTAACATGATACAGCCCAGACTCCCAGTACAGGCTGGAGCTAACAAGTGGAGCTAACATGATACAGCCCAGACTCCCAGTACAGGCTAAGTGGAGCTAACATGATACAGCCCAGACTCCCAGTACAGGCTAGTGTGGAGCTAACATGATACAGCCCAGACTCCCAGTACAGGTATGAGTGTGGAGCTAACATGATACAGCCCAGACTCCCAGTACAGGTATGAGTGTGGAGCTAACATGATACAGCCCAGACTCCCAGTACAGTATGAGTGTGGAGCTAACATGATACAGCCCAGACTCCCAGTACAGTATGAGTGTGGAGCTAACATGATACAGCCCAGACTCCCAGTACAGGCTAAGTGGAGCTAACATGATACAGCCCAGACTCCCAGTACAGTATGAGTGTGGAGCTAACATGATACAGCCCAGACTCCCAGTACAGGCTAAGTGGAGCTAACATGATACAGCCCAGACTCCCAGTACAGCCCAGCAGTACAGGCTAGTGTGGAGCTAACATGATACAGCCCAGACTCCCAGTACAGTATGAGTGTGGAGCTAACATGATACAGCCCAGACTCCCAGTACAGTATGAGTGTGGAGCTAACATGATACAGCCCAGACTCCCAGTACAGCATGAGTGTGGAGCTAACATGATGCAGCCCAGACTCCCAGTACAGTATGAGTGTGGAGCTAACATGATACAGCCCAGACTCCCAGTACAGGTATGAGTGTGGAGCTAACATGATACAGCCCAGACTCCCAGTACAGGCTAATGTGGAGCTAACATGATACAGCCCAGACTCCCAGTACAGTATGAGTGTGGAGCTAACATGATGCAGCACAGATACAGCCCAGACTCCCAGTACAGGCTAAGTGGAGCTAACATGATGTAGCCCAGACTCCCAGTACAGGCTAAGTGGAGCTAACATGATACAGCCCAGACTCCCAGTACAGTATGAGTGTGGAGCTAACATGATACAGCCCAGACTCCCAGTACAGTATGAGTGTGGAGCTAACATGATGTAGCCCAGACTCCCAGTACAGGCCAAGTGGAGCTAACATGATACAGCCCAGACTCCCAGTACAGTATGAGTGTGTAGCTAACATGATACAGCCCAGACTCCCAGTACAGGCTAAGTGGAGCTAACATGATACAGCCCAGACTCCCAGTACAGGCTAAGTGGAGCTAACATGATACAGCAGTATGAGTGTGGAGCCCAGACTCCCAGTACAGGCTAAGTGGAGCTAACATGATACAGCTCAGACTCCCAGTACA
>NW_025755291.1:0-7938 GCF_021184085.1 Oncorhynchus gorbuscha
CGCTGTGTCGTCATCTGTTGTCGTCACGCTAGTGTCGTCATCTGTTGTCATCACGCTATGTCAGCATCTGTCACGCTAGTGTAGATCGTCTGTTGTCGTCACGCTAGTGTCGTCATCTGTTGTCATCACGCTAGTGATCATCTGTCATCGTCAGGTAGCCGTCGTCATCTGTTGTGCGTCACGCTGGTGTCGTCATCTGTTGTCGTCACGCTAGTGTCGTCATCTGTTGTCATCACGCTAGTGTCGTCATCTGTTGTCATCACGCTAGTGTCGTCATCTGTTGTCGTCAGGCTAGTGTCGTCATCTGTTGTCATCACGCTAGTGTCGTCATCTGTTGTCATCACGCTAGTGTCAGCATCTCGTCACGCTAGTGTCGTCATCTGTTGTCATCACGCTGAGTATCGTCATCTGTTGTCGTCACGCTAGTGTCGTCATCTGTTGTCGTCACGCTAGTGTCGTCATCTGTTGTCGTCATGCTGAGTGTCGTCATCTGTTGTCATCACGCTAGTGTCAGTCAGGCTAGTGTCGTCATCTGTTGTCATCACGCTTAGTGTCAGCATCTGTCACGCTAGTGTCGTCATCTAGTGTCGTCATCTGTTGTCATCACGCTAGTGTCGTCATCCTGTTGTCGTCAGGCTTAGTGTCGTCATCTGTTGTCATCACGCTAGTAGTCGTCATCTGTTGTCGTCAGGCTGAGTGTCGTCATCTGTTGTCGATCACGCTAGTGTCGTCATCTGTTGTCATCACGCTAGTGTCGTCATCCGTTGTCGTCACGCTAGTCGTCACGCTAGCGTCGTCATCTGTTGTCGTCACGCTAGTGTCGTCATCTGTTGTCGTCACGCTGAGTGTCGTCATCTGTTGTCGTCACGCTGTGTCAGCTGTCGTCACGCTAGTGTAGTCATCTGTTGTCGTCACGCTGTAGTGTCGTCATCTGTTGTCGTCACGCTAGTGTCGTCATCTGTTGTCGTCACGCTAGTGTCGTCACGCTAGTGTCGTCATCTGTTGTCGTCACGCTGATGTCGCATGTTGTCACGCTAGTGTCGTCATCTGTTGTCGTCACGCTAGTGTCGTCATCTGTTGTCGTCACGCTAGTGTCGTCATCTGTTGTCGTCACGCTAGTGTCGTCATCTGTTGTCGTCACGCTAGTGTCGCAGTGTGTCATCTGTTGTCGTCACGCTGGTGTACGTCCGCTAGTGTCGTCATCTGTTGTCGTCACGCTGAGTGTCGTCATCTGTTGTCGTCACGCTGAGTGTCGTCTATCTGTTGTCGTCACGCTAGTGTCGTCATCTGTTGTCGTCACGCTAGTGTCGTCATCTGTTGTCGTCACGCTAGTGTCGTCATCTGTTGTCGTCAGTAGTGTCAGTCATCTGTTGTCGTCACGCTAGTGTCGTCATCTGTTGTCATCACGCTAGTGTCGATCATCTGTTGTCGTCGCGCTAGTGTCGTCATCTGTTGTCGTCACGCTAGTGTCGTCATCTGTTGTCGTCACGCTAGTGTCGATCATCTGTTGTCATCACGCTAGTGTCGCATCTGTCACGTTAGTGTCGTCATCTGTTGTCATCACGCTAGTGTCGTCATCTGTTGTCGTCACGCTTAGTGTCGTCATCTGTTGTCATCACGCTAGTGTCGCCATCTGTTGTCGTCACGCTAGTGTCAATAGGTCGTCATCTGTTGTCGTCACGCTGAGTGTCGTCATCTGTTGTCGTCACGCTGAGTGTCGTCATCTGTTGTCATCACGCTAGTGTCAGCATCTGTCACGCTAGTGTCGTCATCTGTTGTCGTCACGCTAGTGTCGCTCATCTGTTGTCGTCACGCTAGTGTCGTCATCTGTTGTCGTCACGCTAGTGTCGTCATCTGTTGTCGTCAGGCTAGTGTCGTCATCTGTTGTCGTCACGCTGAGTGTCGTCATCTGTTGTCGTCACGCTAGTGTCGTCATCTGTTGTCGTCACGCTAGTGTCATCGTCACGCTATGTGTCGTCATCTGTTGTCGTCACGCTAGTGTCAGTCACGCTAGTGTTGTCATCTGTTGTCGTCACGCTAGTGTCAGTCACGCTAGTGTCGTCATCTGTTGTCGTCACGCTAGTGTCGTCATCTGTTGTCGTCACGCTAGTGTCGCGCTAGTGTCGTCATCTGTTGTCGTCACGCTAGTGTCGTCATCTGTTGTCGTCACGCTAGTGTCGATCATCTGTTGTCGTCACGCTGAGTGTCGTCATCTGTTGTCGTCACGCTAGTGTCGTCATCTGTTGTCGTCACGCTAGTGTCGTCATCTGTTGTCATCACGCTAGTGTCGTCATCTGTTGTCATCACGCTAGTGTCGTCATCTGTTGTCATCACGCTAGTGTCGTCATCTGTTGTCATCACGCTAGTGTCGTCATCTGTTGTCATCACGCTAGTGTCGCATCTGTGCACGCTAGTGTCGTCATCTGTTGTCATCACGCTAGTGTCGTCATCTGTTGTCGTCACGCTAGTGTCGTCATCTGTTGTCATCACGCTAGTGTCGTCATCTGTTGTCATCACGCTAGTGTCAACATCTGTCACGCTAGTGTCGTCATCTGTTGTCATCACGCTAGTGTCGTCATCTGTTGTCGTCACGCTAGTGTCGTCATCTGTTGTCATCACGCTAGTGTCAACATCTGTCACGCTAGTGTCGTCATCTGTTGTCGTCACGCTAGTGTCGTCATCTGTTGTCGTCACGCTAGTGTCGTCATCTGTTGTCGTCACGCTAGTGTCGTCATCTGTTGTCGTCAGGCTAGTGTCGTCATCTGTTGTCGTCACGCTAGTGTCGTCATCTGTTGTCGTCACGCTGAGTGTCGTCATCTGTTGTCGTCACGCTAGTGTCGTCATCTGTTGTCGTCACGCTGAGTGTCGTCATCTGTTGTCGTCACGCTAATGTCGTCATCTGTTGTCGTCACGCTAATGTCATCACGCTAGTGTCGTCATCTGTTGTCGTCACGCTAGTGTCGTCACGCTAGTGTCGTCATCTGTTGTCGTCACGCTAGTGTCGTCATCTGTTGTCGTCGCGCTAGTGTCGTCATCTGTTGTCGTCACGCTAGTGTCGTCACGCTAGTGTCGTCATCTGTTGTCGTCACGCTTAGTGTCAGCTGTTCATCTGTTGTCATCACGCTAGTGTCGTCACGCTAGTGTCGCCATCTGTTGTCGCCGCTAGTGTCGTCATCTGTTGTCGTCACGCTAGTGTCGCAGTCATCTGTTGTCGCCACGCTAGTGTCGTCATCTGTTGTCGTCACGCTAGTGTCGTCATCTGTTGTCGTCACGCTAGTGTCGTCATCTGTTGTCGTCACGCTAGTGTCGTCATCTGTTGTCGTCACGCTAGTGTCGTCATCTGTTGTCATCGCGCTAGTGTCGTCATCTGTTGTCGTCACGCTAGTGTCGTCATCTGTTGTCGTCACGCTGAGTGTCGTCATCTGTTGTCGTCACGCTAGTGTCGCATCTGTTGTCATCGCTAGTGTCGTCATCTGTTGTCACGTCACGTCTATCCGCTAGTGTCGCCATCTGTTGTCATCACGCTAGTGTCGTCATCTGTTGTCGTCATCACGCTTAGTGTCGTCATCTGTTGTCATCACGCTAGTGTCGCCATCTGTTGTCATCGCTAGTGTCGACATCTGTCACGCTAGTGTCGTCATCTGTTGTCGTCACGCTAGTGTCGTCATCTGTTGTCGTCACGTTAGTGTCGTCATCTGTTGTCATCACGCTAGTGTCGGCATCTGTTCACGCTAGTGTCGTCATCTGTTGTCGTCACGCTTAGTGTCGTCATCTGTTGTCGTCACGCTAGTGTCGATCTATCTGTTGTCGTCAAGCTAGTGTCGTCATCTGTTGTCGTCACGCTAGTGTCGTCATCTGTTGTCGTCACGCTAGTGTCGTCATCTGTTGTCGTCACGCTAGTGTCGTCACGCTAGTGTCGTCATCTGTTGTCGTCACGCTGTTGTCGTCATCTGTTGTCGTCACGTTAGTGTCGTCATCTGTTGTCATCACGCTAGTGTCGTCACGCTAGTGTCGTCATCTGTTGTCGTCACGCTAGTGTCGTCATCTGTTGTCGTCGCGCTAGTGTCGTCATCTGTTGTCGTCGCGCTAGTGTCGTCATCTGTTGTCGTCGCGCTAGTGTCGTCATCTGTTGTCGTCACGCTAGTGTCATCACGCTAGTGTCGTCATCTGTTGTCGTCACGCTGTTGTCGTCACGCTAGTGTCGTCACGCTAGTGTCGTCATCTGTTGTCGTCACGCTAGTGTCGTCATCTGTTGTCGTCGCGCTAGTGTCGTCATCTGTTGTCGTCACGCTAGTGTCGTCGCTTAGTGTCGATCATCTGTTGTGCGTCACGCTAGTGTCGTCATCGCTGTTGTCGATCGTGCTGCTAGTGTCGTCATCTGTTGTCGTCACGCTAGTGTCGTCATCTGTTGTCGTCACGCTGAGTATGGTCATCTGTTGTCATCACGCTAGTGTCGTCATCTGTTGTCGTCACGCTAGTATCGTCAGCTAGTGTTGTCATCTGTTGTCGTCACGCTAGTGTCGCGCTAGTGTCGTCATCTGTTGTCGTCACGCTAGTGTCGTCATCTGTTGTCGTCACGCTAGTGTCGTCACGCTAGTGTCGTCATCTGTTGTCGTCGCGCTAGTGTCGTCATCTGTTGTCGTCACGCTAGTGTCGTCATCTGTTGTCGTCACGCTAGTGTCGTCATCTGTTGTCGTCACGCTAGTGTCGTCATCTGTTGTCGTCACGCTAGTGTCGTCATCTGTTGTCGTCGCGCTAGTGTCGTCATCTGTTGTCGTCGCGCTAGTGTCGTCATCTGTTGTCGTCACGCTAGTGTCGTCATCTGTTGTCGTCACGCTAGTGTCGTCATCTGTTGTCATCACGCTAGTGTCACTCGTCACGCTAGTGTCGTCATCTGTTGTCGTCACGCTAGTGTCGTCATCTGTTGTCATCACGCTAGTGTCAGTCATCTGTTGTCATCAGCTAGTGTCGTCATCTGTTGTCATCACGCTAGTGTCGTCATCTGTTGTCATCACGCTGATGTCACGTCACGCTAGTGTCGTCATCTGTTGTCATCACGCTAGTGTCGTCATCTGTTGTCATCACGCTAGTGTCAACATCTGTCACGCTAGTGTCGTCATCTGTTGTCGTCACGCTAGTGTCGTCATCTGTTGTCGTCACGCTAGTGTCGTCATCTGTTGTCGTCACGCTAGTGTCGTCATCTGTTGTCGTCACGCTAGTGTCGTCATCTGTTGTCGTCACGCTAGTGTCGTCATCTGTTGTCGTCACGCTAGTGTCAGTCAACGCTAGTGTCGTCATCTGTTGTCGTCACGCTAGTGTCGTCATCTGTTGTCGTCACGCTAGTGTCGTCACGCTGAGTGTCAGTCATCTGTTGTCGTCACGCTGTACGTAGTGTCGTCATCTGTTGTCGTCACGCTAGTGTTTGTCGTCGCGCTAGTGTCGTCATCTGTTGTCGTCACGCTAGTGTCGTCACGCTAGTGTCGTCATCTGTTGTCGTCACGCTGGTGTCGTCACGCTGAGTGTAGTCATCTGTTGTCGTCACGCTAGTATCGTCATCTGTTGTCGTCGTGCTAGTGTCGTCATCTGTTGTCGTCACGCTAGTGTCGTCACGCTAGTGTCGTCATCTGTTGTCGTCGCGCTAGTGTCGTCATCTGTTGTCGTCGCGCTAGTGTCGTCATCTGTTGTCGTCACGCTAGTGTCGTCATCTGTTGTCGTCACGCTAGTGTCGTCATCTGTTGTCAGTCACGCTAGTGTCGATCATCTGTTGTCGTCACGCTGAGTGTCGTCATCTGTTGTCGTCACGCTAGTGTCGTCATCTGTTGTCAGTCACGCTAGTGTACGATCATCTGTTGTCGTCACGCTAGTGTCGTCATCTGTTGTCGTCACGCTAGTGTCGTCATCTGTTGTCATCACGCTAGTGTCAACATCTGTCACGCTAGTGTCGTCATCTGTTGTCATCACGCTAGTGTCGTCATCTGTTGTCGTCACGCTAGTGTCGTCATCTGTTGTCATCACGCTAGTGTCGTCATCTGTTGTCATCACGCTAGTGTCAACATCTGTCACGCTAGTGTCGTCATCTGTTGTCATCACGCTAGTGTCGTCATCTGTTGTCATCACGCTAGTGTCAACATCTGTCACGCTAGTGTCGTCATCTGTTGTCGTCACGCTAGTGTCGTCATCTGTTGTCGTCACGCTAGTGTCGTCATCTGTTGTCGTCACGCTAGTGTCGTCATCTGTTGTCGTCAGCTAGTGTCGTCATCTGTTGTCGTCAGCTAGTGTCGTCATCTGTTGTCGTCACGCTGAGTGTCGTCATCTGTTGTCGTCACGCTGTGTAGCCAGGTCATCTGTTGTCGTCACGCTAGTGTCGTCATCTGTTGTCGTCACGCTAGTGTAGTCATCTGTTGTCATCACGCTAGTGTCGTCACGCTAGTTCGTCATCTGTGTCGTCAGCTAGTGTCGTCATCTGTTGTGTCGCTTCAGTGTGCATCTGTTGTCGTCGCGCTGGTGTCGTCATCTGTTGTCGTCACGCTAGTGTCGTCATCTGTTGTCGTCACGTCTATGTGATCGTCACGCTAGGTGTCGTCATCTGTTGTCGTCACGCTGATGTCAGCTAGTGTCGTCACGCTGTAGTCGTCATGCTGTTGTCGTCACGCTATGTCGTCATCTGTTGTCGTCACGCTGAGTGTGCGTCATCTGTTGTCGTCCGCTGGTAGTGTCGTCATCTGTTGTCGTCACGCTAGTGTCGTCACGCTAGTGTCAGTCATCTGTTGTCGTCACGCTAGTATCGTCGCCTAGTGTCGTATCTGTTGTCGTCACGCTGATGTGTCATCTGTTGTCGTCACGCTAGTGTCATCACGCTAGTGTCGTCATCTGTTGTCGATCGTCGCTAGTGTCGTCATCTGTTGTCGTCACGCTAGTGTCAGTACATGCTGTTGTCGTCAGCTGTGTCGTATCTGTCATCGACGCTAGTGTCGTCATCTCTGTTGTCGATCACGCTAGTGTCGTCATCTGTTGTCATCGCTAGTGTCGTCATCTGTTGTCGTCACGCTAGTGTCGTCATCTGTTGTCGTCACGCTAGTGTCAGCCATCTTGTCATCACGCTAGTGTCGTCATCTGTTGTCATCACGCTAGTGTAGGTCATCTGTTGATCGATCACGCTAGTGTAGGTCATCTGTTGTCATCACGCTAGTGTCAGCCATCTGTTGTCATCACGCTAGTGTAGGTCATCTGTTGTCATCAGCGCTAGTGTCGGTCATCTGTTGTCGTCACGCTCAGTGTCATCACGCTAGTGTCGTCATCTGTTGTGTCACTGCTAGTGTCGTCACGCTAGTGTCGTCATCTGTTGTCAGTCACGCTAGTGTCGATCATCTGTTGTCGTCACGCTAGTGTCGTCATCTGTTGTCGTCACGCTGGTCTGCGCTAGTGTCGTCATCTGTTGTCGTCACGCTAGTGTCGTCACGCTAGTGTCGGTCATCTGTTGTCGTCATCGCTAGTCCCGGTCGCATCTGCTGTGATCACGCTAGTGTCGTCATCTGTTGTCGTCACGCTAGTGTCGTCATCTGTTGTCGTCGCGCTAGTGTACGTCATCTGTTGTCGTCACGCTAGTGTCGTCATCTGTTGTCATCACGCTAGTGTCGTCATCTGTTGTCATCACGCTAGTGTCAGTCATCTGATTGTCATCGCTTTGAGTGTAGTCATCTGTTGTCATCACGCTAGTAGTAGGTACATCTGTTGTCATCACGCTGGTGTCGTACATCTGTTGTCGTCACGCTAGTGTCAGCATCTGTCACGCTTAGTGTCAGTCATCTGTTGTCGTCACGCTAGTGTCGTCATCTGTTGTCATCACGCTGGTGTGGTCATCTCTGTTGTCATCACGCTAAGTGTCACATGCGGTCATCTGTTGTCATCACGCTGGTGTCGTCATCTGTTGTCGTCACG
>NW_025755292.1:0-7936 GCF_021184085.1 Oncorhynchus gorbuscha
TCAGACACATCCAGAGGTACCACACTATACACTCTCTTACATTCAGTCAGTCAGACACATCCAAGAGGTACCACACTATACACTCTTACATTCAGTCAGTCAGACACATCCAGAGATACCACACTATACACTCTCTTACATTCAGTCAGTCAGTCAGACACATCCCGATGTACCACACTATACACTCTCTTACATTCAGTCAGTCACCAGACAGTCAGTCAGTCAGTCGGACACATCCAGAGGTACCACACTATACACTCTCTTACATTCAGTCAGTCAGACACATCCAGAGGTACCACACTATACACTCTCTTACATTCAGTCAGTCAGTCACCAGACATATCCAGAGGTACCACACTATACACTCTCTTACATTCAGTCAGTCAGTCAATCAGTCAGACACATCCAGAGGTACCACAATATACACTCTCTTACATTCAGTCAGTCACCAGACAGTCAGTCAGTCAGTCACCAGACATATCCAGAGGTACCACACTATACACTCTCTTACATTCAGTCAGTCAGACACATCCAGAGGTACCACACTATACACTCTCTTACATTCAGTCAGTCAGTCAGTCAGTCACCAGACACATCCAGAGGTACCACACTATACACTCTTACATTCAGTCAGTCAGACACATCCAGAGGTACCACACTATACACTCTCTTACATTCAGTCAGTCAGACACATCCAGAGGTACCACACTATACACTCTTACATTCAGTCTGTCAGACACATCCAGAGGTACCACACTATACACTCTCTTACATTCAGTCAGTCAGACACATCCAGAGATACCACACTATACACTCTCTTACATTCAGTCAGTCAGTCAGTCAGACACATCCCGATGTACCACACTATACACTCTCTTACATTCAGTCAGTCAGTCAGTCACCAGACACATCCAGAGGTACCACACTATACACTCTTACATTCAGTCAGTCAGACACATCCAGAGGTACCACACTATACACTCTCTTACATTCAGTCAGTCAGACACATCCAGAGGTACCACACTATACACTCTTACATTCAGTCAGTCAGACACATCCAGAGATACCACACTATACACTCTCTTACATTCAGTCAGTCAGTCAGTCAGACACATCCCGATGTACCACACTATACACTCTCTTACATTCAGTCAGTCACCAGACAGTCAGTCAGTCAGTCAGACACATCCAGAGGTACCACACTATACACTCTCTTACATTCAGTCAGTCAGACACATCCAGAGGTACCACACTATACACTCTCTTACATTCAGTCAGTCAGTCACCAGACACATCCAGAGGTACCACACTATACACTCTTACATTCAGTCAGTCAGACACATCCAGAGGTACCACACTATACACTCTCTTACATTCAGTCAGTCAGACACATCCAGAGGTACCACACTATACATTCTCTTACATTCAGTCAGTCAGTCAGTCAGTCACCAGACACATCCAGAGGTACCACACTATACACTCTCTTACATTCAGTCAGTCAGACACATCCAGAGGTACCACACTATACACTCTCTTACATTCAGTCAGTCAGTCAGACACATCCAGTGATACCACACTATACACTCTTACATTCAGTCAGTCAGTCAGTCAGTCAGACACATCCAGAGGTACCACACTATACACTCTCTTACATTCAGTCAGTCAGACACATCCAGAGGTACCACACTATACACTCTCTTACATTCAGTCAGTCAGTCAGTCAGTCAGACACATCCAGAGGTACCACACTATACACTCTCTTACATTCAGTCAGTCAGACACATCCAGAGGTACCACACTATACACTCTCTTACATTCAGTCAGTCAGACACATCCAGAGGTACCACACTATACACTCTCTTACATTCAGTCAGTCAGTCAGTCAGTCACCAGACACATCCAGAGGTACCACACTATACACTCTCTTACATTCAGTCAGTCAGACACATCCAGAGGTACCACACTATACACTCTCTTACATTCAGTCAGTCAGTCAGACACATCCAGTGATACCACACTATACACTCTCTTACATTCAGTCAGTCAGTCAGACACATCCAGAGATACCACACTATACACTCTCTTACATTCAGTCAGTCAGTCAGTCAGACACATCCAGAGATACCACACTATACACTCTCTTACATTCAGTCAGTCAGTCAGTCAGACACATCCAGAGATACCACACTATACACTCTCTTACATTCAGTCAATCAGTCAGTCACCAGACATATCCAGAGGTACCACACTATACACTACACTCTCTTACATTCAGTCAGTCAGACACATCCAGTGATACCACACTATACACTCTCTTACATTCAGTCAGTCAGACACATCCAGTGATACCACACTATACACTCTCTTACATTCAGTCAGTCAGACACATCCAGAGGTACCACACTATACACTCTCTTACACTCAGTCAGTCAGACACATCCAGTGATACCACACTATACACTCTCTTACATTCAGTCAGTCAGTCAGTCAGTCAGACACATCCAGAGGTACCACTATACACTCTTACATTCAGTCAGTCAGACACATCCAGTGATACACACTATACACTTTCTTACATTCAGTCAGTCAGTCAGTCAGACACATCCAGAGATACCACACTATACACTCTCTTACATTCAGTCAGTCACCAGACAGTCAGTCAGTCAGTCACCAGACATATCCAGAGGTACCACACTATACACTCTCTTACATTCAGTCAGTCAGTCAGTCAGACACATCTGTGAGATACCACACTATACACTCTCTTACATTCAGTCAGTCACCAGACAGTCAGTCAGTCAGCCGTCACTAGACATATCCAGAGGTACCACACTATACACTTCTTACATTCAGTCAGTCCAGTCAATCAGTCAGACACATCCAGAGGTACCACAATATACACTCTCTTACATTCAGTCAGTCACCAGACAGTCAGTCAGTCAGTCACCAGACATATCCAGAGGTACCACTATACACTCTCTTACATTCATTCAGTCAGTACCACACTATACACTCTCTTACATTCAGTCATTCAGTCAGTCAGACACATCCAGAGGTACCACACTATACACTCTTACATTCAGTCAGTCAGACAGTCAGTCAGTCAGTTTCAATGGTATATATCCAGAGGTACCACACTATACATTCTCTTACATTCAGCTGTCAGTCAGTCAGTCAGACAGACACATCCAGAGGTACCACACTATACACTCTCTTACATTCAGTCAGTCAGTCATCCAGAGGCCGACAGACACATCCAGAGTCAGTCACCAGACACATCCAGAGTACCACACTATACACTCTTACATTCAGTCAGTCAGACACATCCAGAGTACCACACTATACACTCTTACATTCAGTCAGTCAGACACATCCAGAGGTACCACACTATACACTTACATTCAGTCTGTCAGACACATCAGAGGTACCACACTATACACTCTCTTACATTCAGTCAGTCAGACACATCCAGAGATACCACACTATACACTCTTTACATTCAGTCAGTCAGTCAGTCAGACACATCCCGATGTACCACACTATACACTCTCTTACATTCAGTCAGTCACCAGACAGTCAGTCAGTCAGTCAGTCAGACATCCAGAGGTACCACACTATACACTCTCTTACATTCAGTCAGTCAGACACATCCAGAGGTACCACACTATATACTCTCTTACATTCAGTCAGTCAGTCACCAGACACATCCAGAGGTACCACACTATACACTCCACATTCAGTCAGTCTCAGACACATCCAGAGGGTACCACACTATACACTCTCTTACATTCAGGTCAGACACATCCAGGAGGTACCACATTGCATTCTCTTACATTAGTCAGTCAGTCAGTCAGTCACCAGACACATCCAGAGAGTACCACACTGCCTCTCTTACATTCAGTCAAGTCAGACACATCAGAGGTACCACACTATACACTCTCTTACATTCATTCAGTCAGTCAGACACATCCAGTGATACCACTATACACTCTTACATTCAGTCAGTCAGTCAGTCAGTCAGTCAGACACATCCAGAGGTACCACACTATACACTCTCTTACATTCAGTCAGTCAGACACATCCAGAGGTACACACTATACACTCTCTACATTCAGTCAGTCAGACACATCCAGAGGTACCACACTATACACTCTCTTACATTCAGTCAGTCAGACCACAATCCAGGAGGTACCACACTATACACTCTCTTCAGTTCAGTCAGGGACACATCAGAGGTACCACACTATATACACTCTTCTTACATTCAGTCAGTCAGTCAGACACATCCAGAGGTACCACACTATACACTCTCTTACATTCATTCTGATCAGACTTTCAAATTTTCCACTATACACTCTCTCTTACACGTTCCACCTGATCCAGTCAGTCAGACACATCCAGTGATACCTATGCACTCCATTTCAGTCAGTCAGTCAGTCAGTCAGTCAGACACATCCAGAGGTACCACACTATACACTCTTACATTCAGTCAGTCAGACACATCCAGAGGTACCACACTCATACACTCTTACATTCAGTCAGTCAGTCACTAGACATATCCAGAGGTACCACACTATACACTCTCTTACATTCAGTCAGTCAGTCAATCAGTCAGGGACACATCCAGAGGTACCCGCTAAATATACACTCTCTTACATTCAGTCAGTCAGACACATCCAGAGGTACCACACTATATACTCTCTTACATTCAGTCAGTCAGTCAGTCACCAGACACATCCAGAGGTACCACACTATACACTCTTACATTCAGTCAGTCAGACACATCCAGAGGTACCACACTATACACTCTCTTACATTCAGTCAGTCAGTCAGTCAGTCACCAGACACATCCAGAGGTACCACACTATACACTCTCTTACATTCAGTCAGTCAGACACATTCAGAGGTACCACACTATACACTCTCTTACATTCAGTCAGTCAGTCAGACACATCCAGTGATATCACACTATACACTCTTACATTCAGTCAGTCAGTCAGTCAGTCAGACACATCCAGAGGTACCACACTATACACTCTCTTACATTCAGTCAGTCAGACACATCCAGAGGTACCACACTATACACTCTCTTACATTCAGTCAGTCAGTCAGTCAGTCAGACACATCCAGATGTACCACACTATACACTCTCTTACATTCAGTCAGTCAGACACATCCAGAGGTACCACACTATACACTCTCTTACATTCAGTCAGTCAGACACATCCAGAGGTACCACACTATACACTCTCTTACATTCAGTCAGTCAGACACATCCAGAGGTACCACACTATACACTCTCTTACATTCAGTCAGTCAGTCAGACACATCCAGTGATACCACACTATACACTCTCTTACATTCAGTCAGTCAGTCAGTCAGACACATCCAGAGATACCACACTATACACTCTCTTACATTCAGTCAGTCAGTCAGTCAGACACATCCAGAGATACCACACTATACACTCTCTTACATTCAGTCAATCAGTCAGTCACCAGACATATCCAGAGGTACCACACTATACACTACACTCTCTTACATTCAGTCAGTCAGACACATCCAGAGCTACCACACTATACACTCTCTTACATTCAGTCAGTCAGACACATCCAGTGATACCACACTATACACTCTCTTACATTCAGTCAGTCAGACACATCCAGAGGTACCACACTATACACTCTCTTACACTCAGTCAGTCAGACACATCCAGTGATACCACACTATACACTCTCTTACATTCAGTCAGTCAGTCAGTCAGTCAGACACATCCAGAGGTACCACACTATACACTCTCTTACATTCAGTCAGTCAGACACATCCAGTGATACCACACTATACACTCTCTTACATTCAGTCAGTCAGACACATCCAGAGGTACCACACTATACACTCTCTTACATTCAGTCAGTCAGTCAGTCAGACACATCCAGAGATACCACACTATACACTCTCTTACATTCAGTCAGTCACCAGACAGTCAGTCAGTCAGTCACCAGACATATCCAGAGGTACCACACTATACACTCTCTTACATTCAGTCAGTCAGTCAGTCAGACACATCCAGAGATACCACACTATACACTCTCTTACATTCAGTCAGTCACCAGACAGTCAGTCAGTCAGTCACCAGACATATCCAGAGGTACCACACTATACACTCTCTTACATTCAGTCAGTCAGTCAATCAGTCAGACACATCCAGAGGTACCACAATATACACTCTCTTACATTCAGTCAGTCACCAGACAGTCAGTCAGTCAGTCACCAGACATATCCAGAGGTACCACACTATACACTCTCTTACATTCAGTCAGTCAGACACATCCAGAGGTACCACACTATACACTCTCTTACATTCAGTCAGTCAGTCAGTCAGTCACCAGACACATCCAGAGGTACCACACTATACACTCTCTTACATTCAGTCAGTCAGACACATCCAGAGGTACCACACTATACACTCTCTTACATTCAGTCAGTCAGTCAGTCAGACACATCCAGTGATACCACACTATACACTCTTACATTCAGTCAGTCAGTCAGTCAGACACATCCAGAGGTACCACACTATACACTCTCTTACATTCAGTCAGTCAGACACATCCAGAGGTACCACACTATACACTCTCTTACATTCAGTCAGTCAGACACATCCAGTGATACCACACTATACACTCTTACATTCAGTCAGTCAGTCAGTCAGTCAGTCAGACACATCCAGAGGTACCACACTATACACTCTCTTACATTCAGTCAGTCAGACACATCCAGAGGTACCACACTATACACTCTCTTACATTCAGTCAGTCAGTCAGACACATCCAGTGATACCACACTATACACTCTCTTACATTCAGTCAGTCAGTCAGACACATCCAGAGATACCACACTATACACTCTCTTACATTCAGTCAGTCAGTCAGTCAGACACATCCAGAGATACCACACTATACACTCTCTTACATTCAGTCAATCAGTCAGTCACCAGACATATCCAGAGGTACCACACTATACACTCTCTTACATTCAGTCAGTCAGTCAGTCAGACACATCCAGAGGTACCACACTATACACTACACTCTCTTACATTCAGTCAGTCAGACACATCCAGAGGTACCACACTATACACTCTCTTACATTCAGTCAGTCAGACACATCCAGTGATACCACACTATACACTCTCTTACATTCAGTCAGTCAGACACATCCAGAGGTACCACACTATACACTCTCTTACACTCAGTCAGTCAGACACATCCAGTGATACCACACTATACACTCTCTTACATTCAGTCAGTCAGTCAGTCAGTCAGACACATCCAGAGGTACCACACTATACACTCTCTTACATTCAGTCAGTCAGACACATCCAGTGATACCACACTATACACTCTCTTACATTCAGTCAGTCAGTCAGTCAGACACATCCAGAGATACCACACTATACACTCTCTTACATTCAGTCAGTCACCAGACAGTCAGTCAGTCAGTCACCAGACATATCCAGAGGTACCACACTATACACTCTCTTACATTCAGTCAGTCAGTCAGTCAGACACATCCAGAGATACCACACTATACACTCTCTTACATTCAGTCAGTCACCAGACAGTCAGTCAGTCAGTCACCAGACATATCCAGAGGTACCACACTATACACTCTCTTACATTCAGTCAGTCAGTCAATCAGTCAGACACATCCAGAGGTACCACAATATACACTCTCTTACATTCAGTCAGTCACCAGACAGTCAGTCAGTCAGTCACCAGACATATCCAGAGGTACCACACTATACACTCTCTTACATTCAGTCAGTCAGTCAGTCATTCAGTCAGTCAGACACATCCAGAGGTACCACACTATACACTCTCTTACATTCAGTCAGTCACCAGACAGTCAGTCAGTCAGTCACCAGACATATCCAGAGGTA
>NW_025755293.1:0-7934 GCF_021184085.1 Oncorhynchus gorbuscha
GGGCAGAACGACAGATTTGTACCTTGTCAGCTCGGGGGTTTGAACTCGCAACCTTCCGGTTACTAGTCCAACGCTCTAACCACTAGGCTACGTTGCCGGGGGGATACCTAGTCAGTTTTAAACCTAAATGTGTCTTCCGCATTTAACCCAACCCCTCTGAGTCAGGGTTGCGGGGGATTGCCTTAAGCCTCGTGTCCACGAGATAACTCAAACTCTGCGTTCCGGCGGAAGTCATTTATTGTCAATGGAGCCGTCCGCAACGCTGAGGTGTTTTCTGTGTACCGCATGCGTTTAATATTTTCAACTTGTGTGTTCCTTTACTAGCTATCCAACTACAAAGCTAACAACTTTGCTCGAAACACTATATATGTATCAAAAGTATGCGGACACCTCCTCGTCAAACATCTCATTCCAAAATCATGGCATCATGGAGTTGCCCCCCATTGCTGCTATAACAGCCTTAACTTTTCTGGGAAGGCTTTCCACTAGATGTTGGAACATTGCTGCGGGGACTTGCTCCCATTCAGCCACAAGCATTAGTGAGGTCGGGCACTGATGTTGGGCGATTAGGCCTGGCTCGCAGTCGGTATTCCAATTCATCCCAAAGGTGATCGATGGGGTTGAGGTCAGGGCTCTGTGCAGGCCAGTCAAGTTCTTCCACACCGATCTTGACAAACCTTTTCTTTATGGACCTCGTTTTGTGCATGGTGGCATTGTCATGCTGAAACAGGAAACGGCCTTCCTCAAACTGTTCCCACAAAGTTTCCCTTCCCTGGAGCTAAGGGGCCTAGCCCGAACAATGAAAAACAGCCCAGAACATTATAACTCCTCCATCAAACATTGCAGTTGGCATCTGCCAAACCCAGATTTGTCCATCGGACTGCCAGATGGTAAAGCGTGATTCATCACTCCCAGGTGGCGCAGCGGTCTATGGCACTGCATCTCAGTGCAAGATGTGTCACTACAGTCCCTGGTTTGAATCCAGGCTTTATCACATCCAGCTGTGATTGTGAGTAGGGCGGCGCACCATTGGCCCAGGTTTGGCCCAGGTAGGCCGTCATTGAGAATAAGAATTTGTTCTTAACTGACCTGCCTAGTTAAATGTATATTTTTAAACTCCAGAGAATGTGTTTCCACTGCTCCAGAGTCCAATGGGGGCAAGCTTTACATCAATCCACCCTACGGATGGCATGGTGATCTTTGGTTTGTGTGCGGTTACTTGGCCATGGAAACCCATTTCATGAAGCTCCCGACGAACATATCCTGTGCTGAAGTTGCTCCCAGAGGCAGTTTGGACATTTTTACGCATTCGCATTACAGCACTCCGCAGTCCTGTTCTGTGAGCTTGTGTGACCTACCGCGGACTGAGCCGTTGTTGTTCCTAGACATTTCCACTTCACAATAACAGCACATACAGTTGACCGTGGCAGCTCTAGTAGGACAGAAATGTGATGAACTGACTTGTTGGAAAGCTGGCATTCTATGATGGTGTCACGTTGAAAGTCACTGAGCTCTTCAGTAAGGCCATTCTACTGCCAATGTTTGTCTATGGAGACTGCATGGCTCTGTGCTCGACCCTGTACGCAATGGGTGGGGCTGATATAGCAGTGTCCACTATTTTGAATGGGTGTACACACACTTTTGTGTATATATAGTGGACACTTTATGTAAGCTTCCACTTTCCAGTTAATTATTTCACATTCAACTGACCAGGTAATCCAATCATTTTTAGCAGCCATTTTCTGCAGCCTTGCGAAGCAATTGTGCTTCATGTATGGAAAATGCGGACTAGACATCTGGCAAAAACAACATAAAGGAAAACGTATGCGCATCTGGTGGACATATGGCTTTAATCGACATCATCGGCGCCCGGGAGCAATTGTTGTTGGGGGTTAACAGCCATGCTCAAGGGCAAAACAAAAGATTTTTACCTTGTCGGCTCGGGGATTCGATCCAGCAACCTACCAGTTACTGGCCCAATGCTCCTATGAAAGAAAGAGAGTCAGTCATTGGTAGCCATTTGTTTAGAATGTCAACTAAAATAAACATATCCCATATTTTACCTTTATTTCAACAGGTAGTCCCATTGAGACCATGGTGTATTTTACAAGGGAGCCCTGCATTTCACAATTTACACATTATGGAATACAAGCAACAGTTAAAATAAACAATGGTAGAGAACAACCTTCTTATATATTTATTTAACTAGGCAAGTCAGTTAAGAACAAATTCTTATTTAAAATGACAACCTACCCCAGTGACACTGGGCCAATTGTGTGCCACCATATGGGACTCCCAATCATGGCCAGATGTGATTCAGCCTGGATTCAAATCAGGGACTGTAGTGACACCTCTCGCACTGAGATGCAGTGCCTTGCACCACTCAGGAGCCCCTCTACCTGGAACTTGTAAGCGATACATATGGCAGCAAATACACTTGTAATGTCTGACATAACATTTAGACAACAGAAATGTTGCATATATCATATAAAAAAGATACATGAGACATGTAAGCTAAGGTCTCATCAAAAACAGTGCATTCAGGAAGGTATTCAGACCCCATGACTTGTTTCACATTTTGTTACATTACAGCACTACTCTAACATGGATTAAATTGTTTTCCACTCACCAATCTACACACAATACCCCGTAATGACAAAGCAAAATAAGCTTTTATATATCAAATAAAAACGGAAATATCACATTTACATAAGTATTCAGACCCTTTATTCCGTCCTTTATTGAAGCACCTTTGGCAGTGATTAAAGTCTTGGGTATGAGGCTACTTGTATTTGGGAAGTTTCTCCAATTCTTCTCTGCAGATCCTCTCTGTTAGGTTGGATGGGGAGTGTTGCTGCACAGCTATTTTCAGGTCTCTCCAGAGGATCAGGGTCAAGTCCGGGCTCTGGCTGGGCCACTCATAGACATTCAGAGACTTGGCCCGAAATCACTCCTGTCTTGGCTTGTGTGCTTAGGGTCGTTGTCCTATTGGGGCAGCAGTAACCTAGTGGTTAGAGTGTTGGACTAGTAACCGGAAGGTTGCAAGTTCAAACCCCTGAGCTGACAAGGTACAAATCTGTCGTTCTGCCCCTGAACCCACTGTTCCTAGGCTGTCATTGAAAATAAGAATTTGTTCTTAACTGACTTGCCTAGTTAAATAAGGGTTAAATAAAGGTAAAATAAAAATAAATAAAATAGGAAGGTGAACCTTTGCCCCAGTCTGAGATTCTGAGCGCTCTGAAGCAGGTTTTCATCAAGAATCTCTCTTACTTTGCTCCGTTCATCTTTCCTCGATCCTGACTAGTCTCCCAGTCCCTGCTACTTAAAAACATCCCCACAGCATCATGCTTCTACCACCATGCTTTACCATATGGATGGTGCCAGGTTTCCTCCAGATGTGACACTTGGCATTCAAGCCAAAGAGTTCAATCTTGGTTTCATCAGACCAGAGAATCTTGTTTCCACAGTCTGGGAGTCTTTAGGGGCCATTTGGCAAACTCCAAGTGGGCTGTCATATGCCTTTTACAGAGGGGCTTCCGTCTGGCCACTCTACCATAAAGGCCTGATTGGTAGAGTGCTGCAGAGATCGTTGTCCTTCTGGAAGTTTCTCCCATCGCCACAGAGGAACTCTGGAGCTCTCTCAGAGTGACCATCAGGTTTTTGGTCACCTGCATGACCTTCTCAACCAATTGCTCAGTTTGGCTGGGCGGCCAGCTCTGGGAGGAGTCTTTGTGGTTCCAAACTTCCATTAAAGAATGATGGAAGCCACTGTGTTCTTGGAGGCCTTCAATGCTGCAGATATTTTTTGGTACCCTTCCCCAGATCTGTGCCTCAACACAATCCTGTCTCGGCGCTCTATGGACAATTCCTTCGATCTCATGGCTTGGTTTTTGCTCTGACATGCACTGTGGGACCTTATTATAGACAGTTGTGTGCCTTTCCAAATGTCCAATCAAGTGAATTTACTACATGTGGACTCCAATCAAGTTGTAGAAACATCTCAAGGATGATCAATGGAAACAGGATGCACCTGAGCTCAATTTCGAGTCTCATAGCAAAAGGTCTGAATACTTAGGTAAAGGTATTTCTGTTTTATATTTTTATTAATTTAAAACAATGTCTGAACCAGTTTTTGCTTTGTTATTATGAGGTATTATGTGTAGATTAATGAGGATTTATTGTTATTTAATACATTTTAGAATAAGGCTGTAACGTAACAAAATGTGGAAAAAGTCAAGAAGTCTGAATACTTTCGAAGGCACTGTAAAAGGGAGATGAGGAGGTGGTGGAGGAAAAAGGACAGAGGAGGACAAAAGTAGAGGAGGAGAGAGGAGGGGGAGGGAGGGAGGAGGAGAGAGAAAGACAGGAGAAAGAGGAGGGGTGAAGGAGGAATGACTTTGATAGCAGCAGTGAATCTATTTTGTTAATAAGTGGACGTCTCTCAACAATCATTCTCACAATAGCACATTGGTAGTGGCAATATCAAAGCTAAGCAAGGCTGGGCTTGGTTAAAACCCTGGATAGGAGACCAAAGGCATAACTGTAGATAAAGCACCAGTCCATTAGGAGGTGCCGCCCAGCCTTAACCATGGAAACCCATATATCAATATGTATATACAAAAATTGTATTTATCTTTGAGTAATTGTCTTAGTTTTTATCAGTCAACATATTTAAAAATGTTAAACCTATACTGCCCTACCAAGCAAAAAGGCAGTAACTGCTAATTTGGTCAAAAGATGAGTAGTCATTTTGCTACGTTAAGGACAACAAAGTCAAGGTATTGAGTGGCCATCACAAAGCCCTGACCTCAATCCTATAGAAAATTTGTGGGCAGAACTGAAAAAGTGTGTGCGAGAGCAAGGAGGCCTACAAACCTGACTCAGTTACACCAGCTCTGTCAGGAGGAATAGGTCAAAATTCACCCAATTTATTGTGGGAAGCTTGTGGAAGGCTCCCGAAACGTGGACCAAAGTTAAACAATTTAATGGCAATGCTACCAAATATAATTGAGTTTATGCAAACTTCTGACCCACTGGGAATGTGATAGATGAAAGAAATAAAGCCCTAAATAAATCATTCTCTCTAATATTATTCTGACATTTCACATTCTTAAAATAAAGGAGTGATCCTAACTGACCTAAGACAGGAATTTTTACAAGGATTAAATGTCAGGAATTGTGAAACTGGAGTTGAAATGTATTTGGCTAAGGTGTACTGCATGTAAACTTCTGACTTCAACTGTATTTAGGGAAGAAGCAGTCAGCTGGTATTCTTTCTATAATGGAGTGGCCAGCACATCTCTCCCTCGATCCTGACCAGTCGACCAGTACCTGCCGGCAACCCATCCCCACAGCATGATACTGCCTCCACCATGCTTCACCATAGGGATGGTGCCAGGTTTACTCCAGACGTGACACTTGGAATTCCGGATAAAACGTTCAATCTTGGTTTCATCAGACCAAGAATCTTGTTTCTCATGGGAGAGTCTTTGGGGCGCTTTTGGCAACCCAAGCGGCTGTCGTGCCTTTTACTGAGGAGTGACTTCTGTCTGGCCACTCTACCATAAATGGAGTGCTACAGAGATGGTTGTCCTTTGGGAAGGATCTTCCATCTCTACAGAGGAACCCAGAGCTCTGTCAGAGTGACCACTGGCATCTTGGTCACCTCCTGACCAAGGCCCTTCTCCCGATTGCTCAGTTAGGCCGGGCAGCCAGCTCGAGGAAGAGTCTTGGTGGTTCTACATTTCTTCCATTTAAGAATGATGAAGGCCACTGTGTTCTTGGAGACCTTCAATGCTGCAGAAATGTTTTTATACCCTTCCCCAGATCTGTGCCTCGACACAATCCATTCTCGGAGCTCTACGAACAATTCCTTCCGGCCTCATGGCTTGGTTTTTGCTCTGACATGTCCTGTCAACCATTGGACCTTATATAGACAATCAAGTTGTAGAAGCATCTCAAGGATGATCAATGCACCTGACTCAATTTCGAGGCTCATAGCAAAGGGTCTGAATACTTTGTGTTTTATTTGTAATACATTTGCCTAAATTGCTAAAACTGTTTTCACATTTGTCATTATGGAGTATTGTGTGTAGATTGATTTTGTTTAAAATGTAATCAATTTTAGAATAAGGCTGTAACGTAACAAAATGTGGAAAACGGGAAGGGGTCTGAACTTTCCGAATGCACTGTACTTTTTTATGCGTCAGTAACCCTACTCTGTCTGGGGTGGAAAGGTAGGCCTAACTTTTGAAAGTACAGTAACATGCTCAGATTCCTAACTATGTCTCAGATTTAACTATTTGTGAACGGGACAGTTTCACGCAACACACGCTGATTTGACATTGGAGAAATATGATAAGACGAACACATAGGCTCTCTCTGTCCATTCTTAGCCTGTAATTTCATTAATTTGTGTGGTAAAAAATAGATTCCGCTAATATGTCAAAATACGTTGAATGGCATATGTTCATAAAAAGGCAACTTTTTTTCTTGGACCTGCAAATAGACTCATGCAATTATTTTACTATAAAGGAGATCACACCTACTCTTGTCCACGGTGGTCTGCGAATCGACAACCTTCTGGCCCACAGCCCTGTGTGCTATCAAAATTCCTGCGCACCTATGTAATCTTTACAGAACGAAGAACAGTTTCTAAAACTGCATATCTAAGGCTCTGGTCTGTGTAAGCGATAAACACATTCTGTGCTATCACATTGTGATAATTCTTATTTCGGTTATAGGGGAGGTCAAAATGTTGTTTCAAGCGTTCAGGGAGGGTTCTGGTCAAATGTATTATACTGAAGGGAGGGCCATCCATTTTTATTTCAGAGTTGTCCGATTTTTCTCCATGTAACCCTTATTATAAATAACGTTCACTCCCTAACATTCTTAGAACGTTCTTTGAACTTTTCATGTTTTCTTGTGGTTTTATGGAAAGTTTTCTTAATGTTCTGAGAGCATTGTTTAAATAGAACCATGAGGAACTGCAGAAAATGTTATGCTGAAGTACTGAAATTCCCACAGAAGAATGTAGGTTCTTAACATTCTCTGAACTATTTGATAAACATTCCCAATGTCAAACCAGTTGGAAAATGTTCCTAGAACATTACCAAAATGTAATTAAATAACTTTTGAACGTTTAGGATACGTTATGTTAGTTTTAATTTTTTTATTTGACCTTTATTTACACCGTTTTTCCTCATTGAGATAACATCTCTTTTGAAGAAACCTGGTCCAATATAGCAGCAGAGTCAATAAAATACCAAGAAAATTGTTATTTTTTCAAGTTCCGTAAATGTAAATTCCAAAGTCAAGCAACGATCCTGCACCATTCCAGAGCGTTGTGGAAAGGTTGTATGCAAAATAGCCATGGGACAACCACACTCACCAAGCTCTTAAGCAACATAATGGTTCTCAGAATGTTATGTGCATCTTGAAAGCTAGTTATGGAGGAGAAAAGTGAAGGCTTGAGTTCCCGCATGATTCCAAAGTATCCCAACTCCCAAGTCCCTAGAAATAGGCAGGAACGAATGACGACATAAACTAATCTCTGTTGTGGGGAAAAGGAGGGGACATATGAAACTCTGAAGGTCATCTCTCGAATCCCTGAGCACAAACATTTTTGCTGACATCCGCCGTCTACGTTCTGCGTAGTTGTCTAAAAGAGCGAGCAACTATATTTACACATTCCCAAAGACCATTAATTACAAGACGATAGAGAAGGTTTTCCTGGGGCTCCCAAGTGGCGCAGCGTCTAGGGCACTGCATCAATACAGTAACCTGGTTCAAATCCAGGCTGTATCACTTCTGGCCGTGATTGGGAGTCCCATAGGGTGTGCACACAATTGACCCAGTGTTGTCTGGGTTTGGTTGGGGCAGGCCTGTCATTGTAAATAATAACTGTTTAACTGACTTGCCTAGTTAAAGTTAAA
>NW_025755294.1:2500-7932 GCF_021184085.1 Oncorhynchus gorbuscha
TGGAATGTTTTACCCAGGAAATTGTCTAAAAGGGATTGAATTTGTTGTTGCCTAATTGTTTTTTGGTAGGTTTCCAAACTGCATTCCTTCCATCTATAGCATTTCTTAGTGTTATGTTGTTCCTTTGGCTTTGATGCCTCATGATTGAGTATTGCTCTGTTCAAGTAGACTGTGATTTTGCTGTGGTCTGATAGGGGTGTCAGTGGGCTGACTGTGAACGCTCTGAGAGACTGGGTTGAGGTCAGTGATAAAGTAGTCTACAGTACTACTGCCAAGAGATGAGCTATAGGTGTACCTACCATAGGAGTCCCCTCGAAGCCTACCATTGACTATGTACATACCCAGGATGTGACAGAGCTATAGGTGTACCTACCATAGGAGTCCCCTCGAAGCCTACCGTTGACTATGTACATACCCAGGATGTAACAGAGCTATAGGTGTACCTACCATAGGAGTCCCCTCAAAGCCTACCGTTGACTATGTACATACCCAGGATATAACAGAGCTATAGGTGTACCTACCATAGGAGTCCCCTCGAAGCCTACCATTGACTATGTACATACCTAGCGTGTGACAGAGCTATAGGTGTACCTACCATAGGAGTCCCCTCGAAGCCTACCATTGACTATGTACATACCCAGCGTGTGACAGAGCTATAGGTGTACCTACCATAGGAGTCCCCTCGAAGCCTACCATTGACTATGTACATACCCAGCGTGTGACAGAGCTATAGGTGTACCTACCATAGGAGTCCCCTCGAAGCCTACCATTGACTATGTACATACCCAGCGTGTGACAGAGCTATAGGTGTACCTACCATAGGAGTCCCCTCAAAGCCTACCATTGACTATGTACATACCCAGCGTGTGACAGAGCTATAGGTGTACCTACCATAGGAGTCCCCTCGAAGCCTACCATTGACTATGTACATACCCAGCGTGCGACAGAGATACAGGAGTTGTGACCCGTTATTGTTGGTTATGTTGTCATAGTTGTGCCTAGGGGGGCATATGTGGGAGGGGATGCTGTCACCTCCAGGCAGATGTTTGTCCCCCTGTGTGCTGAGGGTGTCAGGCTCTTGTCCAGTTCTGGTATTTAGGTCACCACAGACTAGTACCTGTCGCTGGGCCTGGAAATTATTGATTTCTCCCTCCAGGATGGAGAATCTGTCTTCATTAAAGCATGGGGATTCTAGTGGGGATAGCACACAGGAGGACATTTTTCTCTGTTTAAGATCATTTCCTTTTGAATTTCCGGCCAAATGTAAAATGTTCCCGTTTTGATTAATTTAATGGAGTGAGTTAGGTCTGCTCTATACAAAATTAGCATACCCCCTGAGTCCCTTCCCTGTTTAACACCACCTGGTAGTTTGGTGGATGGGACTACCAGCTCTCTCTGTAACCTAGAGGGCAACCAGTGGGTCCATCTACTCTATACCAGGTTTCTTGCAGGATGACAATGTCTGTATTACTGCATTCTTTGGTGAAGTCCAGGTTCCTGCTCTTTAGGCCAAAGGCAGATGACCTGAGGCCTTGGATATTCCAGGATGAGATAGTGAAAGCTTTGTGTTCCGTAAAGTGTCAAATGTTGTTGGTTGAGGGGTTTGGCCTCAGGCAGTAAGTGTAAGCAGAGCATACTGAGCACTGGTACATGCCATTGGCTTGTGCTAGAGTAAGAGTGGGGGTTGGGCCTGCACACAGCCTGGGCGTATATGTGAATTTCATGTTGAGGCCCTCTTTGAAGGGGTAGGGTGGGCAGGAGAGGCATAGGTCTGATCTGAGGGGGCCTAAATGGGGTGTGGGCATGGTTGACTTGGGGTGGTGTTAGGGTGAGGGTGTGGGTGTGGATGTGGCTGGTGGTGTTGTGATCTGGATGTATGTCTTCTTGTCATGGGTCCTCTATGTGTAGGTCCAGAGGGGGTCTGGGAGGGTGTCTCGCTGGTTTGGGCGGAGTGTCTATTGATCTGTTGCTCCTGTGTGAAGTTTTGGGGATACATTTGAGAGCGATGTCCTTTAGAGTCCGTGCAAAGGTTCTGCCTTGTAGAGGTGAACCTGGTCATAGAGGTTGTTCAAGCCAGGAAAACATTTGGTTTTGAGGCACAGTCACGGGAAATACTTGGGTTTACCTGCTGTATTGTGACAGGCCGGAAGTCTTTTTGTGGTAGCAGGGTGGAGATAACCACTTAGGCATTGGGGAAAGTAGAAGAAGCTTTTTCAATCACTCCCTTTAGTGCTGTGGCTCATCTCTCTCTCTGTTTCTCTCTGTCCCCTCTGCCCCCCCCCCCCTCTCTCTCTCTCTCTCTGTCACCCTCTGCCCCCCCCCCTCTCTATCTCTGTCTCTTGCTCTCATTCTCTGAAATTTCAATTTAAATTCAAAGGGCTTAACTGACATGGGAAACATGTTTACATTGCCAAAGCAAGTGAAGTAGTTGACATACAAATAAACAATAAAAATGAACAGTAAACTTTACACTAACAAAACTTCCAAAAGAATAAAGACATTTGAGATGTCATATTCTGTACATATACAGTGGTGTAACGATGTGCAAATAGAAAAGTACAAATGGGAAAATAAATAAATATAAATATAGGTTGTATTTACAACAGGTCTCAAATCTTGCTGCTGTGATTGCACACTGTTGTATGTCATATTATCTATATATATACAGTGTTTTAACAATGTACAAATGGTTAAAGGACACAAGATAAAATAAATAAGCATAAATATGGGTTGTATTTACAATGGTGTCTGTTCTTCACTGGTTGCCCTTTTCTCGTGGCAACAGGTCACAAATCTTGCTGCTGTGATGGCACGCTGTGGAATTTCACCCAGTAGATATGGGAGTTTTTCAAAATTGGATTTGTTTTCGAATTCTTTATGGTTCTGTGTAATCTGAGGGAAATATGTGTCTCTAATATGGTTACACATTTGGCAGGAGGTTAGGAAGTGCAGCTCAGTTTCCACCTCATTTTGTGGGCAGTGAGCACATAGCCTGTCTTCTCTTTTGAGAGCCAGTTCTGCCTACAACGGCCTTTCTCAATAGCAAGGCTATGCTTACTGAGTCTGTACATCGTCAAAGTGTAATTTTGGGTCAGTCACAGTGGTCAGGTATTCTGCCACTGTGTACTCTCTGTTTAGGGTCAGTCACAGTGGTCAGGTATTCTGCCACTGTGTACTCTGTTTAGGTCAGTCACAGTGGTCAGGTATTCCGCCACTGTGTACTCTCTGTTTAGGTCAGTCACAGTGGTCAGGTATTCTGCCACTGCAACTTCCTCTGTTTATCAGTCACAGTGGTCAGGTATTCTGCCACTGAGTACTCTCTGTTAGGGTCAGTCACAGTGGTCAGGTATTCTGCCACTGTGTACTCTCTGTTTAGGGTCAGTCACAGTGGTCAGGTATTCTGCCACTGTGTACTCTCTGTTTAGGGACATTCTAGTTTGCTCTAGCCTGCTCTTTTTTTGTTAATTCTTTCCAATGTGTCAAGTAATTATCTTTTAGTTTTCTCATGATTTGGTTGGGTCTAATTGTGTTGCTGTCCTGGGGCTCTGTGGGGTCTGTTTGTGTTTGTGAACAGAGCCACAGGACTAGCTTGCTTAGGGGACTCTTCTCCAGGTTCATCTCTCTGTAGGTGATGGCTTTGTTAAGGAAGGTTTGGGAATCGCTTCCTTTTAGGTGGTTATAGAATTTAACGTCTCTTTTCTGGATTTTGATAATTAGCGGGTATCGGCCTAATTCTGCTCGGCATGCATTATTTGGTGTTCTACGTTGTAGAGAGAGGATATTTTTGCAGAATTCTGAATGTAGATTCTTAATTTGGTGTTTGCCCCATTTTGTGAATTCTCTCTCTCACTCGCTGTCTCTCTGTCTGTCTGTCTCTCGCTCTCTTTCTATCTCTGTCTCTCCCTCTCTCTCTCTTTCTCTCGCTCTCTCACTCTCTTTCTCTCTCTCTCTCGCTCTCTCGCTCTCTTTCTCTCTCTCTCTCTCTCTCTCTCTCTCTCTCTCTCTCTCCTCTCTCTCTCTCTCTCTCTCTCTCTCTCTCTCTCTCTCTCTCTCTCTCTCTCGCTCTCTTTCTCTCTCTCTCTGTCTTCCCCTCTCTCTCGCTCTCTCTCTCGCTCTCTCGCTCTCTTTCTCTCTCTCTCTCTCTTCCCCTCTCTCTCACTCTCTCCCTCTCCCTCTCTCTCTCTTCCTCTCTCTGTCCATCTCAATCTCTGTTCCTCTATCTTCCTCCCTCTATCATTTTTTCTCTCTTTCTTTGAGGAACTCTTTGCTAAATCACACACACATACACACGCACAAGGGCAGGTGGAGGGAGCTGGGGGGGTGCGGTGGAGGCTTCTCAACCCATTAACTTCTCCGGGAGTTATTTGCCCGAGGTGATTAATATGTTGTCACCTCCGCTCTCAGAGAGAGGTAGCGAGAGGGAGAAAGAGAGCGAGAGAGCGAGAGAGCGAGAGAGCGAGCGAGAGAGCGAGAGAGAGGGGAAGACAGAGAGAGAGAGAGAGAAAGAGAGTTATATAGATATATAGAGAGAGGAGGAGAGAGGAGAGGAGAGAGAGAGGCTGAGAGGAGAGGAGAGGGAGGAGAGACAGAGAGAGAGAGAGAGAGAGAGAGAGAGAGACAGAGAGAGAGAGAGAGAGAGAGAGAGAGAGAGAGAGAGAGAGACAGAGAGCTTTCACCACACTGACGACCAGAGGGATTCACCCCGCTGTTGTTGTTCTTCTTTCTGTTCTTATTCTTCTAGCTTCCTCCCTCCCTCTTGTCCCTTCCTCCCTCCCTCTTGTCCCTTCCTCCCTCCCTCTTGTCCCTTCCTCCCTTCCTCTTGTCCCTTCCTCCCTCCCTCTTGTCCCTCCCTCCCTCCCTCTTGTCCCTTCCTCCCTCTGCGGAAAGATGACTGTTTCTTTGTTTGTTTGTGGAGCAGGTCTTTTAAGGCCCTCCCGCGTGAGGCCAGGGGGGGCCGCCGATACAGGAGACGAGAGGGAAGCATTATTGGGGCTGATTGGTGAAGCCAGGGCACAGCTGTGCTGGTTTCTGTGTTCCTCTCTCCGGAGGACCGGGAGGAACAGGGGGAGGAGGGGGGGTGAGGGACTACAAAGTACTGCAGAAATTAAAGTCGGCCTCTGTGCTCTCCCTCTGAAGATTGACGTGCCCGACACTCATCTCCCTGAATTAAAGAGGTTCTGTCGAGACAAGAGCCCCCAGGACTCTCTCCTTCTCCTCTCCTCTCTCCCCCTCTTCTCCTCCGTTCCTCTCTCCCCCTCTTCTCCTCATCTCGTCTCCCGAATTTAAAGTGTAACTGAGTCCCGGTCATGTAGCCTATCAACAGAACCCCCGCTGTATCGCAGAACTCTCTCCCTCTGCAGGGATTATCCCCTTCTCTCTCTCTCTCTCTCTCTCTCTCTCTCTCTCTCTCTCTCTCTCTCTCTCTCTCTCTC
>NW_025755295.1:0-7930 GCF_021184085.1 Oncorhynchus gorbuscha
GCTGGTTAACATGGGACCCTTTGCTATGTGTTGGTTACTGTGTAGACCTTTGATATGTGTTGGTTAACATGGGACCCTTTGCCATGTGTTGGTTAACATGGGACCATTTGCTATGTGTTGGTTACTGTGTAGACCTTTGATATGTGTTGGTTACTGTGTAGACATTTGCTATGTGTTGGTTAACATGGGACCATTTGCTATGTGTTGGTTACTGTGTAGACCTTTGCTATGTGTTGGTTACTGTGTAGACCTTTGATATGTGTTGGTTAACATGGGACCCTTTGCTATGTGTTGGTTACTGTGTAGACCTTTGATATCTGTTGGTTAACATGGGACCCTTTGCTATGTGCTGGTTAACATGGGACCCTTTGCTATGTGTTGGTTACTGTGTAGACCTTTGATATGTGTTGGTTAACATGGGACCATTTGCTATGTGTTGGTTACTGTGTAGACATTTGCTATGTGTTGGTTAACATGGGACCCTTTGCTATGTGTTGGTTACTGTGTAGACCTTTGATATGTGTTGGTTAACATGGGACCCTTTGCCATGTGTTGGTTAACATGGGACCCTTTGCTATGTGTTGGTTACTGTGTAGACCTTTGATATGTGTTGGTTAACATGGGACCCTTTGCCATGTGTTGGTTAACATGGGACCCTTTGCTATGTGTTGGTTACTGTGTAGACCTTTGTTATGTGTTGGTTAACATGGGACCCTTTGCTATGTGTTGGTTACTGTGTAGACCTTTGATATCTGTTGGTTAACATGGGACCCGTTGCTATGTGCTGGTTAACATGGGACCCTTTGCTATGTGTTGGTTACTGTGTAGACCTTTGATATGTGTTGGTTAACATGGGACCCTTTGCAAAGTGTTGGTTACTGTGTAGACCTTTGATATGTGTTGGTTAACATGGGACCCTTTGCCATGAGTTGGTTACTGTGTAGACCTTTGCTATCTGTTGGTTAACATGGGACCCTTTGCTATGTGTTGGTTACTGTGTAGACCTTTGATATGTGTTGGTTAACATGGGACCCGTTGCCATGTGTTGGTTAACATGGGACCCTTTGCTATGTGTTGGTTACTGTGTAGACCTTTGATATGTGTTGGTTAACATGGGACCCTTTGCTATGTGTTGGTTAACATGGGACGCTTTGATATGTGCTGGTTAACATGGGACCCTTTGCTATGTGTTGGTTACTGTAGAGACCTTTGCTATGTGTTGGTTAACATGGGACCCTTTGCTATGTGTTGGTTAACATGGGACCCTTTGATATGTGTTGGTTAACATGGGACCCTTTGATATGTGTTGGTTAACATGGGTCCCTTTTCTATGTGTTGGTTAACATGGGACCCTTTGCTATGTGTTGGTTACTGTGTAGACCTTTGATATGTGCTGGTTAACATGGGACCCTTTGCTATGTGTTGGTTACTGTAGAGACCTTTGATATGTGTTGGTTAACATGGGACCCTTTGCTATCTGTTGGTTAACATGGGACCCTTTTACTGTGTAGACCTTTGATGTCTGTTGGTGCATGGGACCCTTTGCTATGTGCTGGTTAACATAGGACCCTTTGCTATGTGTTGGTTACTGTGTAGACCTTTGATATGTGTTGGGTTAACATGGGACCATTTGCTATGTGTTGGTTACTGTGTAGACATTTGCTATGTGTTGGTTAACATGGGACCCTTTATATGTGCTGGTTAACATGGGACCCTTTATATGTGTTGGTTGCTGTGTAGACCTTTGATATCTGTTGGTTAACACTTAGGACCCTTGCTATGTGCTGGTTAACATGGGACCCTTTGCTATGTGTTGGTTACTGTGTAGACCTTTGATATGTGTTGGTTAACATGGGACCATTTGCTATGTGTTGGTTACTGTGTAGACATTTGCTATGTGTTGGTTAACATGGGGACCCTTTGCTATGTGTTGGATTACTGTGTAGACCTTTGATATGTGTTGGTTAACATGGGACCCTTTGCCATGTGTTGGTTAACATGGACCTTTGCTATGTGTTGGTTACTGTAGACCTTGATATGTTGTTCTAACATGGGACCTTTGCCTGTGTTGGTTAACATGGACCCTTTGCTATGTGTTGGTTACTGTGTAGACCTTTGATATGTGTTGGTTAACATGGGACCCTTTGCTATGTCTTGTTTACTGTGTAGACCTTTGATATCTGTTGGTTAACATGGGACCCTTTGCTATCTGTTGGTTAACATGGGACCCCTTTTGCTATGTGCTGGTTAACATGGAACCCTTTTGCTATGTTTGTTGTAGACCTTTGATATCTGTTGGTTAACATGGGACCCTTTGCTATGAGTTGTTACTGTGTAGACCTTTGCTATCTGTTGGTTAACATGGGACCATTTGCTATGTGCTGGTTAACATGGGACCCTCTATGTGTTAGTTACTGTGTAGACCTTGATATGTTGGGTTAACATGGGACCCCAAAGTGTTAGTTACTGTGTAGACCTTTGATATGTGTTGGTTAACATGTGGGACCATTTGCTATGTGTTGGTTACTGTGTAGACCTATGTGTTGGTTACTGTGCTGGTGACCTTGATATGTGTTGGTTACTGTGACCTTTGATATGTGTTGGTTAACATGGACCATGTGTTGGTTTGACCCCTATGTGTTGGTTACTGTGTAGAGACCCTTTGCCATGTGTTGGTTAACATAGGACCCTTTGCTATGTGTTGGTTACTGTGTAGACCTTTGATATGTGTTGGTTAACATGGGACCTCTTTGCTATGTGTTGGTTAACATGGGACGCTTTGATATGTGCTGGTTAACATGGGACCCTTGCTATGTGTTGGTTACTGTAGAGACCTTTGCTATGTGTTGGTTAACATGGGACCCTTTGCTATGTGTTGGTTAACATGGGACCCTTTGATATGTGTTGGTTAACATGGGACCCTTTGATATGTGTTGGTTAACATGGGACCCTTTGCTATGTGTTGGTTAACATGGGACCCTTTGCTATGTGTTGGTTACTGTGTAGACCTTTGATATGTGCTGGTTAACATGGGACCCTTTGCTATGTGTTGGTTACTGTAGAGACCTTTGATATGTGTTGGTTAACATGGGACCCTTTGCTATGTGTTGGTTAACATGGGACCATTTGCTACCTGTTGGTTAACATGGGACCCTTTGCTATGTGTTGGTTACTGTAGAGACCTTTGATATGTGTTGGTTAACATGGGACCCTTTGCTATGTGTTGGTTAACATGGGACCCTTTGCTATGTGTTGGTTAACATGGGACCATTTGCTATGTGTTGGTTACTGTGTAGACCTTTGATATGTGTTGGTTACTGTGTAGACATTTGATATGTGTTGGTTAACATGGACCATTTGATATGTGTTGGTTACTGTGTAGACATTTGCTATGTGTTGGTTAACATGTAGACCTTTGATATGTGTTGGTTAACATGGGACCATTTGCTATGTGTTGGTTACTGTGTAGACATTTGCTATCTGTTGGTTACATGGGACCCTTTGCTATGTGTTGGTTAATATGGGACCATTTGCTATGTGTTGGTTACTGTGTAGACCTTTGATATGTGCTGGTTAACATGGGACCCTTTGCTATGTGTTGGTTACTGTGTAGACCTTTGATATGTGTTGGTTAACATGGGACCCTTTGCTATGTGTTGGTTACTGTGTAGACCTTTGATATCTGTTGGTTAACATGGGACCCTTTGCTATGTGCTGGTTAACATGGGACCCTTTGCTATGTGTTGGTTACTGTGTAGACCTTTGATATCTGTTGGTTAACATGGGACCCTTTGCTATGTGCTGGTTAACATGGGACCCTTTGCTATGTGTTGGTTAACATGGGACCCTTTGCTATGTGCTGGTTAACATGGGACCCTTTGCTATGTGTTGGTTACTGTGTAGACCTTTGATATGTGTTGGTTAACATGGGACCCTTTGCTATGTGTTGGTTACTGGAGACCCTTTGATATGTGTTGGTTAACATGACCCCTTTGCTAGTTAACATGTTTGATATGTGTTGGTTAACATGGGACCATTTGCTATGTGTGCTGGTTACTGGTAGACCTTTGCTATGTGTTGGTTAACATGGGACCCTTTGCTATGTGTTGGTTAACATGGGACCCTTTGCTATGTGTTGGTTAACATGGGACCATTTGATATGTGTTGGTTAACATGGGACCATTTGATATGTGTTGGTTACTGTGTAGACATTTGCTATGTGTTGGTTAACATGGGACCACTATGTGTTGGTTACTGTGTAGACCTTGATATGTGCTTGGTTAACATGGGACCCTTTGATATGTGTTGGTTAACATGGGACCCTTTGCTATGTGTTGGTTACTGTGTAGACCTTTGATATGTGTTGGTTAACATGGGACCCTTTGCTATGTGCTGGTTAACATGGGACCCTTTGCTTATGTGTTGGTTACTGTGTAGACCTTTGATATGTGTTGGTTAACATGGGACCATTTGCATTTACTGTGCAGACATTTACATGTGTTGGTTACTGTGTAGACATTTGATATGTGTTGGTTAACATGGGACCATTTGCTATGTGTTGGTTACTGTGTAGACCTTGATATGTGTTGGTTAACATGGACCCTTTGCTATGTGTTGGTTAACATGGGACCTTGCTATGTGTTGGTTACTGTGTAGACCTTTGATATGTGTTGGTTAACATGGGACCCTTTGCTATGTGTTGGTTACTGTGTAGACTTTGATATATGGGACCCTTTGCTATGTGCTGGTTAACATGGACCCTTTGCTATGTGTTGGTTACTGTGTAGACTTTTTGATATGTGTTGGTTAACATGGGACCCTTTGCTATGTGCTGGTTACTGGTAGACCTTTGATATCTGTTGGTTAACATGGGACCCTTTGCTATGTGCTGGTTAACATGGGACCCTTTGCTATGTGTTGCTACTGTGTAGACCTTTGATATGTTTGGTTAACATGGACCTTTGCTATGTGTTGGTTAACATGGGACCATTTGCTATGTGTTGGTTACTGTGTAGACCTTTGATATCTGTTGGTTAACATGGGACCCTTTGCTATGTGTTGGTTAACATGGGACCCTTTGCTATGTGTTGGTTACTGTGTAGACCTTTGATATGTGTTGGTTAACATGGGACCCTTTGCTATGTGCTGGTTAACATGGGACCCTTTGCTATGTGTTGGTTACTGTGTAGACCTTTGATATGTGTTGGTTAACATGGGACCATTTGCTATGTGTTGGTTACTGTGTAGACATTTGCTACGTGTTGGTTACTGTGTAGACCTTTGATATGTGTTGGTTAACATGGGACCATTTGCTATGTGTTGGTTACTGTGTAGACCTTTGCTATCTGTTGGTTAACATGGGACCCTTTGCTATGTGCTGGTTAACATGGGACCCTTTGCTATGTGTTGGTTACTGTGTAGACCTTTGATATGTGTTGGTTAACATGGGACCCTTTGCTATGTGTTGGTTACTGTGTAGACCTTTGATATCTGTTGGTTAACATGGGACCCTTTGCTATGTGCTGGTTAACATGGGACCCTTTGCTATGTGTTGGTTACTGTGTAGACCTTTGATATCTGTTGGTTAACATGGGACCCTTTGCTATGTGCTGGTTAACATGGGACCCTTTGCTATGTGTTGGTTAACATGGGACCCTTTGCTATGTGCTGGTTAACATGGGACCCTTTGCTATGTGTTGGTTACTGTGTAGACCTTTGATATGTGTTGGTTAACATGGGACCATTTGCTATGTGTTGGTTACTGTGTAGACATTTGCTATGTGTTGGTTAACATGGGACCCTTTGCTATGTGTTGGTTACTGTGTAGACCTTTGATATGTGTTGGTTAACATGGGACCCTTTGCCATGTGTTGGTTAACATGGGACCCTTTGCTATGTGTTGGTTACTGTGTAGACCTTTGATATGTGTTGGTTAACATGGGACCCTTTGCAAAGTGTTGGTTACTGTGTAGACCTTTGATATGTGTTGGTTAACATGGGACCCTTTGCCATGAGTTGGTTACTGTGTAGACCTTTGCTATCTGTTGGTTAACATGGGACCATTTGCTATGTGCTGGTTAACATGGGACCCTTTGCTATGTGTTGGTTACTGTGTAGACCTTTGATATGTGTTGGTTAACATGGGACCCTTTGCTATGTGTTGGTTACTGTGTAGACCTTTGCTATGTGTTGGTTACTGTGTAGACCTTTGCTATGTGTTGGTTAACATGGGACCCTTTGCTATGTGTTGGTTAACATGGGACCCTTTGATATGTGTTGGTTAACATGGGACCATTTGCTATGTGTTGGTTAATGTAGAGACCTTTGCTATGTGTTGGTTAACATGGGACCCTTTGATATGTGTTGGTTAACATGGGACCCTTTGCTATGTGTTGGTTAACATGGGACCCTTTGCTATGTGTTGGTTAACCTGGGACCCTTTGCTATGTGTTGGTTAACATGGGACCATTTGCTATGTGCTGCTTAACATGGGACCCTTTACCGTGTGTTAGTTAACATGGGACCATTTGCTATGTGTTGGTTAACATGGGACCCTTTGATATGTGTTGGTTACTGTAGTAGACCTTTGCATATGTTGGTTAATGTAGAGATCTTTGCTATGTGTTGGTTACTGTGTAGACCTTTGCTATGTGTTGGTTAACATGGGACCCTTTACAATGTGTTGGTTACTGTGGAGACCTTTGATATGTGTTGGTTAACATGGGACCATTTGCTATGCGCTGGTTAACATGGGACCCTTTGCTATCTGTTGATTAACATGGGACCCTTTGCTATGTGTTGGTTAACATGGGACCATTTGCTATGTGCTGGTTAACATGGGACCATTTGCTATCTGTTGGTTAACATGGGACCCTTTGCTATCTATTGGTTAACATGGGACCCTTTGCTATGTGCTGGTTAATGTGCAGACCTTTGCTATCTGTTGGTTAACATGGGACCCTTTGCTATGTGCTGGTTAATGTGTAGACCTTTGCTATCTGTTGGTTAACATGGGACCCTTTGCTATGTGCTGGTTAACATGGGACCCTTTGCTATGTGTTGGTTACTGTGTAGACCTTTGATATGTGTTGGTTAACATGGGACCCTTTGCTATGTGTTGGTTAACATGGGACCCTTTGATATGTGTTGGTTAACATGGGACCCTTTGCTATGTGTTGGTTACTGTGTAGACCTTTGATATGTGTTGGTTACTGTAGAGACCTTTGTAGTATGTAGTTCTGGTTAACATGGGACCCTTTGCTATGTGTTGGTTACTGTGTAGACCTTTGATATGTGTTGGTTACTGTAGAGACCTTTGCTATGTGTTGGTTAACATGGGACCCTTTGCTCTGTGTTGGTTAACATGGGACCCTTGCTATGTGTGTTGGTTAACATGGGACCCTTTGCTATGTGTTGTTAACATGGGACCCTTTGCTATGTGTTGGTTAACATGGGACCCTTTGATATGTGTTGGTTAACATGGGACCCTTTGCCATGTGTTGGTTAACATGGGACCCTTTGCTATGTGTTGGTTAACATGGGACCCTTTGCTATGTGTTGGTTAACATGGGACCCTTTGCTATGTGCTGGTTAACATGGGACCCTTTACCATGTGTTGGTTAATATGGGACCATTTGTATCTGTTGGTTAACATGGGACCCTTTGCTATGTGTTGGTTAACATGGGACCCTTTGCTATGTGTTGGTTAACATGGGACCCTCTTGATATGTGTTGGTTAACATGGGACCCTTTACCATGTGTTGGTTACTGTGGAGACCTTTGATATGTGTTGGTTAACATGGGACCCTTTGCTATGTGTTGGTTAACATGGGACCCTTTACCATGTGGCAAGGTTAATGTGGAGACCTTTGATATGTGTTGGTTAACATGGGACCCTTTTGCTATGTGTTGGTTACTGTGTAGACCTTTG
>NW_025755296.1:0-7928 GCF_021184085.1 Oncorhynchus gorbuscha
CCCAGTGTTGGGGAAGGTACAGTAACCTTCGTTAAGTATACACACACATCAAATATTATTCCCAGTGTTGGGGAAGGTACAGTAACCTTCGTTAAGTATACACACACATCAAATATTATTCCCAGTGTTGGGGAAGGTACAGTAACCTTCGTTAAGTATACATACACATCAAATATTATTCCCAGTGTTGGGGAAGGTACAGTAACCTTCGTTAAGTATACATACACATCAAATATTATTCCCAGTGTTGGGGAAGGTACAGTAACCTTCGTTAAGTATACATACACATCAAATATTATTCCCAGTGTTGGGGAAGGTACAGTAACCTTCGTTAAGTATACATACACATCAAATATTATTCCCAGTGTTGGGGAAGGTACAGTAACCTTCGTTAAGTATACATACACATCAAATATTATTCCCAGTGTTGGGGAAGGTACAGTAACCTTCGTTAAGTATACATACACATCAAATATTATTCCCAGTGTTGGGGAAGGTACAGTAACCTTCGTTAAGTATACATACACATCAAATATTATTCCCAGTGTTGGGGAAGGTACAGTAACCTTCGTTAAGTATACATACACATCAAATATTATTCCCAGTGTTGGGGAAGGTACAGTAACCTTCGTTAAGTATACATACACATCAAATATTATTCCCAGTGTTGGGGAAGGTACAGTAACCTTCGTTAAGTATACATACACATCAAATATTATTCCCAGTGTTGGGGAAGGTACAGTAACCTTCGTTAAGTATACATACACATCAAATATTATTCCCAGTGTTGGGGAAGGTACAGTAACCTTCGTTAAGTATACATACACATCAAATATTATTCCCAGTGTTGGGGAAGGTACAGTAACCTTCGTTAAGTATACATACACATCAAATATTATTCCCAGTGTTGGGGAAGGTACAGTAACCTTCGTTAAGTATACATACACATCAAATATTATTCCCAGTGTTGGGGAAGGTACAGTAACCTTCGTTAAGTATACATACACATCAAATATTATTCCCAGTGTTGGGGAAGGTACAGTAACCTTCGTTAAGTATACATACACATCAAATATTATCCCCAGTGTTGGGGAAGGTACAGTAACCTTCGTTAAGTATACATACACATCAAATATTATTCCCAGTGTTGGGGAAGGTACAGTAACCTTCGTTAAGTATACATACACATCAAATATTATTCCCAGTGTTGGGGAAGGTACAGTAACCTTCGTTAAGTATACATACACATCAAATATTATTCCCAGTGTTGGGGAAGGTACAGTAACCTTCGTTAAGTATACATACACATCAAATATTATTCCCAGTGTTGGGGAAGGTACAGTAACCTTCGTTAAGTATACATACACATCAAATATTATTCCCAGTGTTGGGGAAGGTACAGTAACCTTCGTTAAGTATACATACACATCAAATATTATTCCCAGTGTTGGGGAAGGTACAGTAACCTTCGTTAAGTATACATACACATCAAATATTATTCCCAGTGTTAAGGGGAAGGTACAGTAACCTTCGTTAAGTATCTTTGTCTACGTCAAATATTATTCCCAGTGTTGGGGAAAGTACAGTAACCTTCGTTAAGTATACACACACATCAAATATTATTTCAGTGTTGGGGGAAATTTTTAGTAACCGTTAAGTAGTATACACACACATCAAATATTATTCCCAGTGTTGGGGAAGGTACAGTAACCTTAGATTAAGTATACACACACATCAAATATTATTCCCAGTGTTGGGGAAGGTACAGTAAACTTAAGTTGAGGTATACACACACATCAAATATTATTCTAGTGGCTGGGGAAGACAGTAACCTAATATAAATATTATTTTAGTGTTGGGGAAAAGTACAGTATACAGTATACACACATCAAATATTATTCCAGTGTTGAGGAAAGGTACAGTAACCTTCGTTAAAAGTATACACGCACATCAAATTATTCCCAGTGTTGGGGAAAGGTACAGTAACCTTACAGATTAGTATACACACACATCAAATATTATTCCCAGTGTTGGGGAAGGTACAGTAACCTTCGTTAAGTATACATACACATCAAATATTATTCCCAGTGTTGGGGAAGGTACAGTAACCTTCGTTAAGTATACACACACATCAAATATTATTCCCAGTGTTGGGGAAGGTACAGTAACCTTCGTTAAGTATACATACACATCAAATTATTCCCAGTGTTGGGAAGGTAGTAACCTTAGATTAAGTATACACACATCAAATATTATTCCCAGTGTTGGGGAAGGTACAGTAACCAAGTTAGTATACACACACATCAAATATTATTCCCAGTGTTGGGGAAGGTACAGTAACCTTAGTTAAGTATATACACATCAAATATTATTCCCAGTGTTGGGGAAAGGTACAGTAACCTTCGTTAAGTACACACACATCAAATATTATTCCCAGTGTTAGGAGAAGGTACAGTAACCTTCGTTAAGTATACATACACATCAAATATTATTCCCAGTGTTGGGGAAGGTACAGTAACCTTCAAGGTATACCATACACATCAAATATTATTCCCAGTGTTGGGGAAGGTATAGTAACCCGTTAAGTATACACACACATCAATATTATTCCCAGTGTTGGAAGGTACAGTACCTTTAGCCGTTAAGTATACATACACATCAAATATTATTCCCAGTGTTGGGGAAGGTACAGTAACCTTCGTTAAGTATACACACACATCAAATATTATTCCCAGTGTTGGGGAGGAAGGTAACAGTAACATCAAATATTATTCCCAGTGTTGTGAAGGGTAAGTATACACACACATCAAATATTATTCCCAGTGTTGGGGAAGGTACCCAGTAACCTTCGTTAAGTATACACACACATCAAATATTATTCCCAGTGTTGGGGATTTTACAGTAACCTTCGTTAAGTATACACACATCAAATATTATTCCCAGTGTTGGGGAAGGTACAGTAACCTTCGTTAAGTATACACACACATCAAATATTGTTCCCAGTGTTGGGGAAGGTACAGTAACCTTCAAGTATACACACACATCAAATATTATTCCCAGTGTTAGAAGGTACAGTAACCTTGATTAGAAATATACATACACATCAAATATTATTCCCAGTGTTGGGAAGGTACAGTAACCTTCGTTAGTATACATACACATCAAATACTATTCCCAGTGTTGGGGAAGGTACAGTAACCTCGTTAAGTATACACACACATCAAATATTATTCCCAGTGTTGGGGAAGATACAGTAACCTTCGTTAAGTATGCACATACACATCAAATATTATTCCCAGTGTTGGGGAAGGTACAGTAACCTTCGTTAAGTATACATACACATCAAATATTATTCCCAGTGTTGGGGAAGGTACAGTATAACCTTCATATACAGTACACATCAAATATTATTCCCAGTGTTAGAAGGTACAGTAACCTTCGTTATATACACACATCAAATATTATTCCCAGTGTTGGGGAAGGTACAGTAACCTTCGTTAAGTTTATAATATCACATCACAAATATTATTCCCAGTGTTAGGGGAAGGTACAGTAACCTTAAGTTAAGTATACTACACATCAAATATTATTCCCAGTGTTGGGAAAGGTACAGTAACCTTCGTTAGTATACATACACATCAAATATTATTCCCAGTGTTGGGGGAAGGTACAGTAACCTTCGTTAAGTATACACATACACATCACATATTATTCCCAGTGTTGGGGAAGGTACAGTAACCTTCGTTACATATATACACATCAAATATTATTCCCAGTGTTGGGGAAGGTGCAGTAACCTTCGTTAAGTATACATCATCCAAATATTATTCCCAGTGTTGTGAAGGTACCAGTAACCTTCGTTAAGAAATTATACATACACATCAAATATTATTCCCAGTGTTGGGGAAGGTACAGTAACCTTCGTTAAGTATACATACACATCAAATATTATTCCCAGTGTTGTGGAAGGTACAGTAACCTTCGTTATAGTATACATACACATCAATATTATTCTATGTTGGGGAAGGTACAGTAACCTTAGTTAATATACATACACATCAAATATTATTCCCAGTGTTAGAAGGTTGTAACCTTCGTTGAAATATACATACACATCAAATATTATTCCCAGTGTTGGGGAAGGTACAGTAACCTTCGTTAAGCATACATACACATCAAATATTATCCCCAGTGTTGGGGAAGGCACAGTAACAGTAACATCAAATATTATCCTGTTGGGGAAGTAGTAACACACACATCAAATATTATCCTATGTTGGGGAAGGTACAGTAACCTTCGTTAAGTATACATACACATCAAATATTATCCCCAGTGTTGGGGAAGCTACAGTAACCTTCGTTGGCATACATACACATCAAATATTATCCCCAGTGTTGGGGAAGGTACAGTAACCTTCGTTAAGTATACATACACATCAAATATTATTCCCAGTGTTGGGGGAAGGTACAGTAACCTTCGTTAAGTATACATACACATCAAATATTATTCCCAGTGTTGGGGGAAGGTACAGTAACCTTCGTTAAGTATACATACACATCAAATATTATTCCCAGTGTTGGGGAAGGTACAGTAACCTTCGTTAAGTATACATACACATCAAATATTATTCCCAGTGTTGGGGAAGGTACAGTAACCTTCGTTAAGTATACACACACATCAAATATTATTCCCAGTGTTGGGGAAGGTACAGTAACCTTCGTTAAGTATACACACACATCAAATATTATTCCCAGTGTTGGGGAAGGTACAGTAACCTTCGTTAAGTATACACACACATCAAATATTATTCCCAGTGTTGGGGAAGGTACAGTAACCTTCGTTATATACATACACATCAAATATTATTCCCAGTGTTGGGGAAGGTACAGTAACCTTCGTTAAGTATACATACACATCAAATATTATTCCCAGTGTTGGGAAGGTACAGTAACCTTCGTTAAGTATACATACACATCAAATATTATCCCCAGTGTTGGGGAAGGTACAGTAACCTTCGTTAATATACATACACATCAAATATTATTCCCAGTGTTGGGGAAGGTACAGTAACCTTAAGTATACATACACATCAAATATTATCCCCAGTGTTAGAAGGTACAGTAACCTGGGTGAAGTATACACATCAAATATTATCCCAGTGTTGGGGGAAGGTACAGTAACCTTCGTTAAGTATACATACACATCAAATATTATTCCCAGTGTTGGGGGAAGGTACAGTAACCTTCGTTAAGTATACATACACATCAAATATTATTCCCAGTGTTGGGGAAGGTACAGTAACCTCGTTAAGTATACATACACACATCAAATATTATTCCCAGTGTTGGGGAAGGTACAGTAACCTTCGTTAAGTATACATACACATCAAATATTATTCCCAGTGTTGGGGAAGGTACAGTAACCTTCGTTAAGTATACACACACATCAAATATTATTCCCAGTGTTGGGAAGGCACAGTAACCTTCGTTGAGTATATACACATCAAATATTATTCCCAGTGAAGGAAGGCAGTAACCTTCGTTGAAGTATACATACACATCAAATATTATTCCCAGTGTTGGGGAAGGCATGCACCTTCGTTAAGTATACATACACATCAAATATTATTCCCAGTGTTGGGGAAGGTACAGTAACCTTCGTTAAGTATACATACACATCAAATATTATTCCCAGTGTTGGGGAAGGTACAGTAACCTTCGTTAAGTATACATACACATCAAATATTATTCCCAGTGTTGGGAAGGTACAGTAACCTTCGTTAAGTATACATACACATCAAATATTATTCCCAGTGTTGGGGAAGGTACAGTAACCTTCGTTAAGTAACATCAAATATTATTCCCAGTGTTGGGAAGGTACAGTAAGTATACACACACATCAAATATTATTCCCAGTGTTGGGGAAGGTACAGTAACCTTCGTTAAGTATACATACACATCAAATATTATTCCCAGTGTTGGGGAAGGTACAGTAACCTTCGTTAAGTATACATACACATCAAATATTATTCCAGTGTTGGGGAAAGGTACAGTAACCTTGAGTGTTAAAAAGTATACATACACATCAAATATTATTCCCAGTGTTGGGGAAGGTACAGTAACCTTCGTTAAGTATACACACACATCAAATATTATTCCCAGTGTTGGGGAAGGTACAGTAACCTTCGTTAAGTATACATACACATCAAATATTATTCCCAGTGTTGGGGAAGGTACAGTAACCTTCGTTAAGTATACATACACATCAAATATTATTCCCAGTGTTGGGGAAGGTACAGTAACCTTCGTTAAGTATACATACACATCAAATATTATTCCCCAGTGTTGGGGAAGGTACAGTAACCTTCGTTAAGTATACACACACATCAAATATTATTCCCAGTGTTGGGGAAGGTACAGTAACCTTCGTTAAGTATACACACATCAAATATTATTCCCAGTGTTGGGGAAAGGTGCTGGTAACCTTGCGTTGGTATGTACACATCAAATATTATTCCCAGTGTTGGGGAAGGTACAGTAACCTTCGTTAAGTATACATACACATCAAATATTATTCCCAGTGTTGGGGAAGGTACAGTAACCTTCGTTAAGTATACATACACATCAAATATTATTCCCAGTGTTGGGGAAGGTACAGTAACCTTCGTTAAGTATACATACACATCAAATATTATTCCCAGTGTTGGGGAAGGTACAGTAACCTTCGTTAAGTATACATACACATCAAATATTATTCCCAGTGTTGGGGAAGGTACAGTAACCTTCGTTAAGTATACATACACATCAAATATTATTCCCAGTGTTGGGGAAGGTACAGTAACCTTCGTTAAGTATACATACACATCAAATATTATTCCCAGTGTTGGGGAAGGTACAGTAACCTTCGTTAAGTATACATACACATCAAATATTATTCCCAGTGTTGGGGAAGGTACAGTAACCTTCGTTAAGTATACATACACATCAAATATTATTCCCAGTGTTGGGGAAGGTACAGTAACCTTCGTTAAGTATACATACACATCAAATATTATTCCCAGTGTTGGGGAAGGTACAGTAACCTTCGTTAAGTATACATACACATCAAATATTATTCCCAGTGTTGGGGAAGGTACAGTAACCTTCGTTAAGTATACATACACATCAAATATTATTCCCAGTGTTGGGGAAGGTACAGTAACCTTCGTTAAGTATACATACACATCAAATATTATTCCCAGTGTTGGGGAAGGTACAGTAACCTTCGTTAAGTATACATACACATCAAATATTATTCCCAGTGTTGGGGAAGGTACAGTAACCTTCGTTAAGTATACATACACATCAAATATTATTCCCAGTGTTGGGGAAGGTACAGTAACCTTCGTTAAGTATACATACACATCAAATATTATTCCCAGTGTTGGGGAAGGTACAGTAACCTTCGTTAAGTATACATACACATCAAATATTATTCCCAGTGTTGGGGAAGGTACAGTAACCTTCGTTAAGTATACATACACATCAAATATTATTCCCAGTGTTGGGGAAGGTACAGTAACCTTCGTTAAGTATACATACACATCAAATATTATTCCCAGTGTTGGGGAAGGTACAGTAACCTTCGTTAAGTATACATACACATCAAATATTATTCCCAGTGTTGGGGAAGGTACAGTAACCTTCGTTAAGTATACATACACATCAAATATTATTCCCAGTGTTGGGGAAGGTACAGTAACCTTCGTTAAGTATACATACACATCAAATATTATTCCCAGTGTTGGGGAAGGTACAGTAACCTTCGTTAAGTATACATACACATCAAATATTATTCCCAGTGTTGGGAAGGTACAGTAACCTTCGTTAAGTATACATACACATCAAATATTATTCCCAGTGTTGGGGAAGGTACAGTAACCTTCGTTA
>NW_025755297.1:0-2500 GCF_021184085.1 Oncorhynchus gorbuscha
TGTGTGTGGGTGTCCCGGGGGGCAGTCCAGGAATTGGTACGGGGGGTTGGCGATCATACACTTTCCAGCACCAGGCTGAGAAAAATTCCTCTATGAGATTTAGAAAAGGTGAATATGGGGGTAAGGTACAAAACTACCAATTGTGGATGGGTGGCAAACCAGTTTTGGACCAGAACAGCCCGGTGAAAACTAACATTGTCCCATAAAACCACAAATCTAGCAGGCTCCTGATCTGGATCAGGGACAAGCATTGTGTAAATTGCATCCAGAAAAGTGAGCATATGGCCGGTGTTGTACGGACCCAGTGTGGCATTGTGATGGAGGACACCGTTTTGAGTGATGGCAGCACACATAGTTATATTACCCCCACGCTGTCCAGGGACATTGGTCATTGCCCTCTGTCCAATTACATTTCTTCCGCGGCGCCTGGTTTTGGTGAAGCCAACCTCATCCACATAAATAAATGAATGGTGAATTACATGGGCATCCAGCTCCAATACTCTCTGTAACAGACAAAGGATATACAGATGAGTAAATATGGTCTGAAGTACTGGAGTAGTGTTATACATACCTCTAAAAAGTCATATAGCATATTCTTGACTCTGTCAAGTTTCTCTCAAATGGCACCTTGTAAAATTAGTTTCATGATTACTCGGGGCCGTTGGAGGATGCGTTGTATGGTCGACAGGCTTACAGCATTTGATGTTTATTAAATATGGTGTCATTATATATATATGATATGTTCTCTTATCTCTCGAATCCTAATTGCATTGTTGGCCAAAACCATATGTATAATTGCAGTCTCTTGTACATCTGTAAACAAGTGTCCTCGTCCTCCATGATGTCTTTGCCTTTCCACTCTGTACAGAATTCAAACACAGTATGTGTTCAGCATAGGAACTGTAAACAATGTACAAAAAAATGTAGTGCAGCATGATAACCAACCTCATTCATCCAATGCAGTGCAGTAAATGGATGGCTTAGAGTTACAAATGTTTATCCAATACTATGCAGTCATACGTATTTTACAGTACATTACTGTAATGCTAAAATAGTCATTAGATAGTTGCATACCTGTTCTCATTTCTGAAGGTTCGAATTGTGGACACACTGTAAATCGACTCAAGTTGGGCTGGACTCGCAGTCCAGCTCTCTCATGAATGTCAAACCGTGGTTGATCACATGATCAACAAGTGTTGCCCTAATCTCATCAGAGATGGCTCTCCTTCCTTCTCTTCTTTGCCCTCGTCCTCTTCTTCCTCTTCCTCCTACTCCTCTTGCTCTCTGTCCATTGTTGGCATCCATTATTTCAAAAACAGGTAATCTGACCTTTGACCTATTTATAGTCCTATACTACAGTAAAGCAGTGATTGGTTAATGATCAGTTAAGCTATTAGTGTTTGCACATTGAGGAGTGTGTGTGTGACCTGGTGAATACTTCCTGTTAGATTTTGGTGTTTTAGGTAGAGAATTGTGTGTAGTGTTTTTTGAAAAAGGTGTTTTATGTAATTGACAACTGAGTCGAAGGCTGAGAAATAGCTTATGGTTTTGGATATTTGGTGTGTAGTTTTGCACTTTGAGTGAGAGGTTTCAAAAATCGTGTGACATGAAAAAAGATTTTGTGTGTAAGCAGTTGGAAAAACCTGTAATCAGAGAGGCAACAAAGAGATCAAAGAAAACCCTGAAGGAGCTGCAAATCTCCACAGCGGAGAGTGGATTATCTGTCCATAGACCACTTTAGGCCATACACTCCACAGAGCTGGGCTTGGGTGGACAGAGGGACAGAAAAAGCCATTATGAAATAGTTAATTAGCAAATGCATTTGGTGTTTGCCAAAAAGCAGGTGGACTCTCAAACATATGGAAGAAGGTACTGGTCAGATGAAACTCAAATTGAGGCTTTTCAGCCATCATGAAAACGCTATGTCTGGCGCAAACCCAACACTCAATCACCCTGAGAGAACACCATCTCACAGTGAAGCATGGTGGTGGCAGCATCATGCTGTGGGAATGTTTTTCATCGGCAGGGACTGGGAAACTGGTCAGAATCGATGGAATGATGGTGCTAAATATACGGAAATTCTTGAGGGAAACCTGTTTCAGTAATATATTGTAATATATGCCATTTAGCAGACGCTTTATCCAAAGCGACTTACAGTCATGTGTGCATACATTCTACGTGAGATTTGAGACTGTGACAGACGTTCACCTTCCAGCAGGACAATGACCCTAAGCATACTGCTAAATCAACACTCGACTGGTTTAACCTGTTGAACCTATGGGGGTGCTGTGTCATTATTGGATAAAAAGATGTGCCCATTTTAAGCGCAATATTTTGTCACTAAAAGATGCTCGACTATGCATGGAATTGACAGCCTTGGAAAGACACAACTCTGACTTCTCCAAAACTGCAAAGATATTATCTGTGCGTGCCCCAGAACTAATGCAACAGGCGAAACCAAGATGAAGTTTCATACAGGAAATGCCCCGGATTCTGAAGG
>NW_025755298.1:0-7925 GCF_021184085.1 Oncorhynchus gorbuscha
ATTTCCACTTTAAAATGTCAGACTTGATTTGCTCTAATTAAAAATGTATCAACCACTACAAACAAATGTCCATTAATTATAGTCCACATAGTCATTCACATTTCCTGTTGCTGCAGGAGTCTTTTTCTGCTGTAGCAAACTGGCTCAAATTATGGTCCTACATCTGTATATTACACAAATTATTACTGTTACTGTTAGGTTTATAGACACAAGGATAGGTTTATAGGCCAGACTGACACAGCCTTTGGTAGTATTCTAGGCTGATTACATTGCAGATGTTGCATTCCATCCACCAATGGTTGTGTGCCATATCAACTACTGTGCCATTGTGAGATTGATAAAGTAAGAAAATAGCTGCATTCAATCTGTCTCTGTCATAATAGAGTTACTTTTCACCATCAAACTGTCGGACTGACAGACTTGGTTTTAAATAGTAGTTTTATAACACTTTAAGTGACATGTAATGTAACAGGTTTTTAGCGTAGGGCCCAGGTTGTGCTGCACGTGTAAAATTGAGGCCTATATCTATGGTTGATTGAACTTGCCCGGCGCAATGGAACCAATGGAGTTACAGTGAGAAAAAGCTGGTTGAATGTTGCCTGTGTCATCCAGCGGTTACAGCCGCTGACCACAGCACACGTATGCCAGAGTCGGCATGGGTTCAAATCCAGCCCACTGCCCTTCCACTCACCCTCCCCCAATCTCCCCCGTCTGTCTAACACTTACTATTTGACTAAATAGTATTTGAACCTAGGTTGAGATCAGTATCTTATTTAAGATCAGATATGGCAGAAGTACTGAAGAGATGATTTCGTTTTGAAATCCAAGACTAAAGGTGCTAAAGATTTACTATAAGAGGAAGGTCAGATGAAGTACCAGAGGGTCTTCCATATATCCCACCTGTTCCACATCAAAGATAAACTTCCCACTGCCTCTCCACTCCAAACTGCCAAAATAGATTTAAAACAATTACACTTCCTTTTCGAGTTTCATGTGATGAATTATGCAGAAGCTTATCTCTGTAACTCTGAATCTTGACAACAAGTGCTTTTGTTTTGTCTTTCATTTCGAGCTGATCTAACAGCACGACAGCCAGCTGCTCAGCTCAGGGAGTAGAAAAACAGTGCATTAAAATAAGCTCAGTGAAAAGACATTTTTTTCCCCGTTGCTCGTGTGGAAAACAAATCAGGCGCCGAGCGCAATGGCCATCTGTTTTGTTATTTGATATGTGTGAATACATGTTGTAATGACTTTGTTTGCGAATCGCGCAGTGCGGCGGAACACACAAGAGCACTCGAAGTGCTGGAGTGTTCAAAGCTAATCATATAATTGGACACAATTGTCAATGACAAATGGAGACGCGCTGAGCCAGCCAGCTGGGGAAGTGAATATGTAACCATTGTAAAATAATATAATTCTGCACATTTGAAAACAGCTTAATAGAGTTTGCTCACTATTCAGTGATGATCAGAGGCGCCATCGCAGTATGTGTTTTCCAAATATTTCTTTGTTGGACTATCCAATTAGAGCAGATTCAGTGTTTGCCTCAAGATTTTAAGTCATTACTCATTTATTGTCACACTCTGACCATGATTTGCGTTGTTTGTTTCTATGTTTTGTTTGGTCAGCGTGTGATATGACTGGGCATTCTATGTTGTACGTCTAGTTTGTCTATTTCTATGTGTTTTGGCCTGATATGGTTCTCAATCAGTGGCAGGTGTTTGTCGTTGTCTCTGATTGGGAACCATATTTAGGTAGCATGTTTTGTATTGTGGTTTGTGGGTTATTGTCTATGTGATGTTGCATGTTTGAACTCAGTTTCGATAGCGGTCACGTTCAGTTTGTTATTTTGTTTGTTTGTTTAGTGTACTTCATGTTTTTTCGTCATTCATTAAAAAGATGTATTCACATCACGCTGCGCTTTGGTCTCCTCAATACGACGATCGTGACAGAATAACACACCAACAATGGACCAAGCAGCGTGGTAACGGCTAGCAGCAGCAGCGGCAAAAAACGCAGGCTCATAGACTTGGGAGAAGATTCTGGATGGCGAAGGACCCTGGGCACAGCCAGGGGAATATCGCCGCCCTAAAGCAGAGCTGGAGGAAGTGAAAGCAGAGATGCGCCGGTATGAGGAGGCAGCACGGCATCGTGGCTGGAAGCCCGAGAGGCAGCTCCAAAAATGTATTGGGGGGCACACGGGGAGTGTGGTGAAGCCAGGTAGGAGACCTGCGCCAACTTCCCGTGCTTACCGGAGAGAGAGAGGGACCGGGCAGGCACCGTGTTTTGCGGTGTAGTGCACAGTCTCCCCAGTGCGTGTGCATAGCCCGGTGCGGTACATTTCAGCTCCTCATATCGGCCGGGCTAGAGTGGGCATCGAGCCAGGTGCCATGAAGCCGGCTTTACGCATCTGGTCTCCAGTGAGTCTCCTCGGGCCGGCGTACATGGCACCAGCCTTACGCTTGGTGTCCCCGGTTCCCCAGCACAGCCCAGTGCGGGCTATTCCACCTCGCCGCACTGGCCTGGCTTCCGGGGGCATTCAGCCAGGTAAGGTTAGGCAGGCTCGGTGCTCAAGAGCTCCAGTGTGCCTGCACGGTCCAGTCTATCCAGTGCCACCTCCACGCACCAGCCGTCCGGTGACAGCCCCCCGCACCAGGCTGTCTCTCCGTCTCATCCCTACAGGTGCTCCCGTCTGTCCAGCGCTACCAGAGCCTTCCTCCTGCCCAGCGCAGCCAGAGTCTCCTGTCTGTCCTGAGTCGCCAGAGTTTCCCGTCTGTCCTGAGCCGCCAGAGTCTACCTTCTGTCCTGAACCGCCAGACTCTCCCGTCTGTCCTGATCCGCCAGAGTCTCCCGTCTGTCCTGATCCGCCAGAGTCTCCCGTCTGTCCTGATCCGCCAGAGTCTCCCGTCTGTCCTGATCCGCCAGAGTCTCCCGTCTGTCCTGATCCGCCAGAGTCTCCCGTCTGTCCTGATCCGCCAGAGTCTCCCGTCTGTCCTGATCCGCCAGAGTCTCCCGTCTGTCCTGATCCGCCAGAGTCTCCCGTCTGTCCTGATCCGCCAGAGTCTCCCGTCTGTCCTGATCCGCCAGAGTCTCCCGTCTGTCCTGATCCGCCAGAGTCTCCCGTCTGTCCTGATCCGCCAGAGTCTCCCGTCTGTCCTGATCCGCCAGAGTCTCCCGTCTGTCCTGATCCGCCAGAGTCTCCCGTCTGTCCTGATCCGCCAGAGTCTCCCGTCTGTCCTGATCCGCCAGAGTCTCCCGTCTGTCCTGATCCGCCAGAGTCTCCCGTCTGTCCTGATCCGCCAGAGTCTCCCGTCTGTCCTGATCCGCCAGAGTCTCCCGTCTGTCCTGATCCGCCAGAGTCTCCCGTCTGTCCTGATCCGCCAGAGTCTCCCGTCTGTCCTGATCCGCCAGAGTCTCCCGTCTGTCCTGATCCGCCAGAGTCTCCCGTCTGTCCTGATCCGCCAGAGTCTCCCGTCTGTCCTGATCCGCCAGAGTCTCCCGTCTGTCCTGATCCGCCAGAGTCTCCCGTCTGTCCTGATCCGCCAGAGTCTCCCGTCTGTCCTGATCCGCCAGAGTCTCCCGTCTGTCCTGATCCGCCAGAGTCTCCCGTCTGTCCTGATCCGCCAGAGTCTCCCGTCTGTCCTGATCCGCCAGAGTCTCCCGTCTGTCCTGATCCGCCAGAGTCTCCCGTCTGTCCTGATCCGCCAGAGTCTCCCGTCTGTCCTGATCCGCCAGAGTCTCCCGTCTGTCCTGATCCGCCAGAGTCTCCCGTCTGTCCTGATCCGCCAGAGTCTCCCGTCTGTCCTGATCCGCCAGAGTCTCCCGTCTGTCCTGATCCGCCAGAGTCTCCCGTCTGTCCTGAGCCGCCAGAGTCTCCCGTCTGTCCTGAGCCGCCAGAGTCTCCCGTCTGTCCTGAGCCGCCAGAGTCTCCCGTCTGTCCTGAGCCGCCAGAGTCTCCCGTCTGTCCTGAGCCGCCAGAGTCTCCCGTCTGTCCTGAGCCGCCAGAGTCTCCCGTCCCGGGGGGGTACTGTCACACTCTGACCATGATTTGCGTTGTTTGTTTCTATGTTTTGTTTGGTCAGGGTGTGATATGAGTGGGCATTCTATGTTGTATGTCTAGTTTGTCTATTTCTATGTGTTTTGGCCTGATATGGTTCTCAATCAGTGGCGGGTGTTTGTCGTTGTCTCTGATTGGGAACCATATTTAGGTAGCCTGTTTTGTATTGTGGTTTGTGGGTTATTGTTTATGTGATGTTGCATGTTTGCACTCAGTTTCGATAGTGGTCACGTTCGTTTTGTTATTTTGTTTAGTGTACTTCGTGTTTTTTCATCATTCATAAAAAATATGTATTCACATCACGCTGCCCTTTTGTCTCCTCACTACGACGATTGTGACATTTATGTAGAATTTGACTTTACTACTGAGAGAGCTGTAGCTTTCTTTCCATTAGTTAGTCATATAGTTAAATGCTACTGCGAATCAGTTAGTCTTCAACATACTGTATGTGGGAATGACTAACAAGACAATTATCTTAAATAATAGGGCAGTAGTGTGATGGCCATTGTTGCAGACACCAAGTTACATAAACGTTTAGAAAGTACACTCTACATTTGTGTTCGATATAGGGTGAATCTCCCTTACAGCATAAAGCGTTGTGCCCATCTGGATAAGCTCATAGAAATCAAGTAAATTTGTATTAATTATTACACAAAAGTCAATTAGGAGCTAAAATTGTGTACAGTAAACACATGCATTTAGTTAAAGTACACTTCGTGGTTACCCAAAATAATGCAATTTTCTCAACAATGTTTGAATTCATGCTCCTAGCACTGTTCCACACATGTTTACCTTACAGTCAAAAAGATAAAAGACAGACTACAGTAATAACCCACTTCTCTACTCCTACAGTACCAGCCTCAATCTCGGCTGGGACTGTATCTGTGGCATTAGCATCAAGAAGCTGCCTGCATTTACTGTACATCGTTTAGCGTTTTCTTTCAGGGCAGTTTAATGCACAGAGCCTCTCTGCTGGTTCAGTTTACAATAGCATGTTGAAAGATAGTTTTGGGCTACCATAGGAAATGAGAGACACAAGTGTGGATATAGTGGTGTACTGTACACACATAACGCTGTGCCCCAAACTGAGTAGATGTTAAGGAGCATGGCAATAAGAATGGTAATGGGTTCCTTTTGTCACAGACTACACCATGGCTGTATAGTACATAAGGTATTTTTCTTTATATTTTGCTGTTGCATATAGTTGCTGACACATCAACCAGGATCAAGGGGAAGGGCAATTTGTGACTTGTTTAGGTAATTAGTGGCTGTATTGGAGGGGGAGTGGTTTCACCTCTTCTATGCAATCAGCAATTAGTACAGAGGTGTGCTCTCCACCTCTGCTAGGCAATTAGAAATTAGTGTAAGTCTTCAGTTTCCCCTGGTTTCTCAGCGGCAGCTGTGTCAGTGTCAGGCTCCACAACACTCTCTCACTTGAGTATCTTACCTAGTTATTTACAGATCATCTCATTTTGCTCTTTTGCTGCTTTGGCAATTGTGTGTGTTTTTATACCTATTCACACCTCTCCCTGTAGGTTTTACAGATGCTCAATATCCCTTGGCACATCCCTTCTAATTTAGTGTATGCTGCACGCAAAGCCCATGTAATTCCTGGTCTCTGGCAGCGTTTGGAACCAACGATCTGCGGTCAAGAATGAAGAGTTAATCGCAGCCTATGCTGCCTTTCAGTTCCTTGACTTTTTGGCCCTGATGGAGACTGATAACCCCAGAGAACACTGATACTCCAGATTCTCTTTCTTCATCTGACTATGTTTTCTCTCATAGTCCGAGAGCATTTGGTTGTCTCGATGGTGGCACAGGTCTACTCATTAACCTTCATTAACAGCTGAGCAAATATAGAGGAAAACTAAACTACTGGAGATCCTGTCCTCTTTTCACTCCCTCCTCTCTAACTCTGTATCCGCTGCTAAAGCCCCTTTCTACCACTTTAAATTTCAAGCTTCTGCCTAACCCTAGGAAACGATTTTCCACCTTCGCCTCCCTCCTGGTTAGGGTATACAGTGGGGCAAAAAAGTATTTAGTCCGCCACCAATTGTGCAAGTTCTCCCACTTAAAAAGATGAGGCCTGTAATTTTCATCATAGGTACACTTCAACTATGACAGAAAAAATGAGGGGAAGAAAATCCAGAAAATCACATTGTAGGATTTTTAATTTATTTATTTGCAAATTATGGTGGAAAATAAGTATTTGGTCACCTACAAACAAGCAAGGTTTCTGGCTCTCACAGACCTGTAACTTCTTCTTTAAAAGGCTCCTTTGTCCTCCACTCGTTTCCTGTATTAATGACACCTGTTTGAACTTGTTATTTATTTTTATTTTTTTCACCTTTATTTAACCAGGTAGGCTAGTTGAGAACAAGTTCTCATTTGCAACTGCGACCTGGCCAAGATAAAGCATAGCAGTGTGAACAGACAACACAGAGTTACACATGGAGTAAACAATTAACAAGTCCATAACACAGTGGAAAAAAAGGGGCAGTCTATAAACAATGTGTGCAAAAGGCATGAGGAGGTAGGCGAATAATTACAATTTTGCAGATTAACGCTGGAGTGATAAATGATTAGATGGTCATGTACAGCTGGAGATATTGGTGTGCAAAAGAGCAGAAAAGTAAATAAATAAAAACAGTATAAAAACAGTATGGGAATGAGGTAGGTGAAAATGGGTGGGCTATTTACCAATAGACTATGTACAGCTGCAGCGATCGGTTAGCTGCTCAGATAGCTGAGATTTGAAATTGGTGAGGGAGATAAAAGTCTCCAACTTCAGCGATTTTTGCAGTTTGTTCCAGTCACAGGCAGCAGAGTACTGGAACGAAAGGCAGCCAAATTAGGTGTTGGCTTTAGGGATGATCAGTGAGATACACCTGCTGGAGCGCGTGCTACGGATGGGTGTTGCCATCGTGACCAGTGAACTGAGATAAGGCAGAGCTTTACCTAGCATGGACTTGTAGATGACCTGGAGCCAGTGGGTCTGGCGATGAATATGTAGCGAGGGCCAACCGACTAGAGTATACAAGTCGCAGTGGTGGGTGGTATAAGGTGCTTTAGTGACAAAACGGATGGCACTGTGATAGACTGCATCCAGTTTGCTGAGTAGAGTGTTGGAAGCCATTTTGTAGATGACATCGCCAAAGTCGAGGATCGGTAGGATAGTCAGTTTTACTAGGGTAAGCTTGGCGGCGTGAGTGAAGGAGGCTTTGTTGCGGAATAGAAAGCTGACTCTTGATTTGATTTTCGATTGGAGATGTTTGATATGAGTCTGGAAGGAGAGTTTGCAGTCTAGCCAGACACCTAGGTACTTATATATGTCCACATATTCAAGGTCGGAACCATCCAGTGTGGTGATGCTAGTCGGGCATGCGGGTGCAGGCAGCGATCGGTTGAAAAGCATGCATTTGGTTTTACTAGCGTTTAAGAGCAGTTGGAGGCCACGGAAGGAGTGCTGTATGGCATTGAAGCTCGTTAGGAGGTTAGATAGCACAGTGTCCAATGACTGAACGAAAGCATATAGAATGGTGTCGTCTGCATAGAGGTGGATCAGGGAATCGCCCGCAGCAAGAGCAACATCATTGATATATACAGAGAAAAGAGTCAGCCCGAGAATTGAACCCTGTGGCACCCCCATAGAGACTGTCAGAGGACCGGACAGCATGCCCTCCGATTTGACACACTGAACTCTGTCTGCAAAGTAATTGGTGAACCAGGCAAGGCAGTCATCCGAAAAACCGAGGCTACTGAGTCTGCCGATAAGAATATGGTGATTGACAGAGTCGAAAGCCTTGGCAAGGTCGATGAAGACGGCTGCACAGTACTGTCTTTTATCGATGGCGATTATGATATCGTT
>NW_025755299.1:0-7925 GCF_021184085.1 Oncorhynchus gorbuscha
TCTCCCTTTGTTACGGGCTTTGAGCCGGTTCGTGACAGAACTGTCTCTTTGTATGTGCGTGAGAGTGAGAACGGTCTCTTTGTATGTGTGTGAGAGTGAGAACTGTCTCTTTGTATGTGTGTGAGAATGAGAACTGTCTGTATGTGTGTGAGAGTGAGAACTGTTTCTTTGTATGTGTGTGAGACTGAGAACTGTCTCTTTGTATGTGTGTGAGAGAGAGAAATGTCTGTATGTGTGTGAGAGTGAGAACTGTCTCTTTGTATGTGTGTGAGAGTGAGAACTGTCTCTTTGTATGTGTGTGAGAGTGAGGGGGAACTGTCTCTTTGTATGTGCGTGAGAGTGAGAACGGTCTCTTTGTATGTGTGTGAGAGTGAGAACTGTCTCTTTGTATGTGTGTGAGAATGAGAACTGTCTGTATGTGTGTGAGAGTGAGAACTGTCTCTTTGTATGTGTGTGAGAGAGAGGGGGAACTGTCTCTTTGTATGTGTGTGAGAGTGAGGGGGAACTGTCTCTTTGTATGTGTGTGAGAGAGAGAACTGTCTCTTTGTATGTGTGTGAGAGTGAGGGGGAACTGTCTCTTTGTATGTGTGTGAGAGTGAGAACTGTCTCTTTGTATGTGTGTGAGAGTGAGAACTGTCTCTTTGTATGTGTGTGAGAGTGAGAACTGTCTCTTTGTATGTGTGTGAGAGTGAGAACTGTCTCTTGTATGTGTGTGAGATTGAGAGTGAGAAATGTCTCTTTGTATGTATGTGAGAGTGAGAACTGTCTCTTTTTATGTTTGTGAGAGTGAGAACTGTCTCTTTGTATGTGTGTGAGAGTAAGGGGGAACTGTCTCATTGTATGTGTGTGAGAGTGAGAACTGTCTCTTTGTATGTGTGTGAGAACTGTCTCTTTTTATGTGTGTGAGAGTGAGAACTGTCTCTTTGTATGTGTGTGAGAGTGAGAACTGTCTCTTTGTATGTGTGTGAGAGTGAGGGGGAACTGTCTCTTTGTATGTGTGTGAGAGTGAGAACTGTCTCTTTGTATGTGTGTGAGAGTGAGAACTGTCTCTTTGTATGTGTGTGAGAGTGAGAACTGTCTCTTTGTATGTGTGTGAGAGTGAGAACTGTCTCTTTGTATGTGTGTGAGAGTGAGAACTGTCTCTTTGTATGTGTGTGAGAGAGAGAAATGTCTGTATGTGTGTGAGAGTCAGGGGGAACTGTCTCTTTGTATGTGTGTGAGAGTGAGAACTGTCTCTTTGTATGTGTGTGAGAGTGAGAACTGTCTCTTTGTATGTGTGTGAGAGTGAGAACGGTCTCTTTGTATGTGTGTGAGAGTGAGAACTGTCTCTTTGTATGTGTGTGAGAGTGAGGGGGAACTGTCTCTTGTATGAGTGTGAGAGTGAGGGGGAACTGTCTCTGTATGTGTGTGAGAGTGAGAACTGTCTCTTTGTATGTGTGTGAGAGTGAGAACTGTCTCTTTGTATGTGTGTGAGAGTGAGAACTATCTCTTTTTATGTGTGTGAGAGTGAGAACTGTTTCTTTGTATGTGTGTGAGAGTGAGAACTGTCTCTTTGTATGTGTGTGAGAGTGAGGGGAACTGTCTCTTGTATGTGTGTGAGAGTGAGGGGAACTGTCTCTGTATGTGTGTGAGAGTGAGAACTGTCTCTTTGTATGTGTGTGAGAGTGAGAACTGTCTCTTTGTATGTGTGTGAGAGTGAGAACTGTCTCTTTGTATGTGTGTGAGTGAGAACTGTCTCTTTGTATGTGTGTGAGAGAGAGAAATGTCTGTATGTGTGTGAGAGTCAGGGGAACTGTCTCTTTGTATGTGTGTGAGAGTGAGAACTGTCTCTTTGTATGTGTGTGAGAGTGAGGGGGAACTGTCTCTTTGTATGTGTGTGAGGGTGAGGGGAACTGTCTCTTTGTATGTGTGTGTGAGAGAGTGAGAACTGTCTCTTTGTATGTGTGTGAGAGTGAGAACTGTCTCTTTGTATGTGTGTGTGAGAGTGAGGGGGAACTGTTTCTTTGTATGTGTGTGAGAGTGAGAACTGTCTCTTTGTATGTGTGTGAGAGTGAGGGGGAACTGTCTCTCTGTATGTGTGTGAGAGTGAGGGGGAACTGTCTCTTTTTATGTGTGTGAGAGTGAGAACTGTCTCTTTGTACGTGTGTGAGAGTGAGAACTGTTTCTTTGTATGTGTGTGAGAGTGAGAACTGTCTCTTTGTATGTGTGTGAGAGTGAGAACTGTCTCTTTGTATGTGTGTGAGAGTGAGAACTGTCTCTTTGTATGTGTGTGAGAGTGAGAACTGTCTGTATGTGTGTGAGAGTGAGAACTGTATCTTTGTATGTGTGTGAGAGTGAGGGGGAACTGTCTCTGTATGTGTGTGAGAGTGAGGGGGAACTGTCTCTTGTATGAGTGTGAGAACTGACTCTTTGTATGTGTGTGAGAGTGAGGGGGAACTGTCTCTGTATGTGTGTGAGAACTGTCTCTTTGTATGTGTGTGAGAGTGAGAACTGTCTCTTTGTATGTGTGTGAGAGTGAGAACTGTCTCTTTGTATGTGTGTGAGAGTGAGAACTGTCTCTTTGTATGTGTGTGAGAGTGAGAACTGTCTCTTGTATGTGTGTGAGAACTGTCTCTTTGTATGTGTGTGAGAGTGAGAACTGTCTCTTTGTATGTGCATGAGAGTGAAAACTGTCTCTTTTTATGTGTGTGAGAGTGAGAACTGTCTCTTTGTATGTGTGTGAGAGAGAGAAATGTCTGTATGTGTGTGAGAGTGAGGGGGAACTGTCTCTTTGTATGTGTGTGAGAGTGAGGGGGAACTGTCTCTTTGTATGTGTGTGAGAGTGAGAACTGTCTCTTTGTATGTGTGTGAGAGAGAGAAATGTCTGTATGTGTCATGTTTGTCATTTATTATCATGTCTTGTCCCTGTGCTCCCCATGCTATTCGTTTCCCTCTGCTGGTCTTATTTGGTTCTTTCCCTCCTTCTATCCCTCTCTCTCCCCCTCCCTCTCTCACTCTCTCGCTCTCTCTTCTCTCTATCGTTCCGTTCCTGCTCCCAGCTGTTCCTATTCCCCTAATCATCATTTAGTCTTCCCACACCTGTTCCCGATCCTTTCCCCTGATTAGAGTCCCTATTTATTCCTTTGTGATCCGTTCCTGTCCCGTCGGTTCCTTGTATTGTATTCACCATGCTGTGATTGCGTTTCGCCCTGTCCTGTCGTGTTTTTGCTGTGATTGTGTATCGCCCTGTCCTGTCGTGTTTTTTTGCCTTCATCAGATGCTGCGTGTGAGCAGGTGTCTCAGTCGACTACGGCCTGCGCCTACCCGAAGCGACCTGCAGTCTGTGGCCGCTTCTCCAGTTGTTTCCCCTCTACAAGTCTAGAGGATTTCTGTTATTCCGTTTTGGACTTTAATAAACTCTGTTTCTGTTAAGTCGCTTTTGGGTCCTCTTTCACCTGCATGACAGAAGGAACCGACCAAGGAATGGACCCAGCGACTTCAGACGCTCGTTACACTGCCGTCGAGATCCAAGGAGCCATGCTCGGCAGACACGAGCAGGAATTGTCTGCTGCTCGCCATGCCGTGGAGAACCTGGCCGCTCAGGTTTCCGACCTCTCTGGACAGTTCCAGAGTCTACGTCTCGTGCCACCTGTTACTTCCTGGCCTGCCGAGCCTCCAGAACCTAGGGTTAATAACCCACCTTGCTACTCCGGGCAGCCCACTGAGTGCCGCTCCTTTCTCACGCAGTGTGAGATTGTGTTCTCTCTCCAACCCCACACATACTCTGGAGAGAGAGCTCGGGTTGCTTACGTCATTTCACTCCCTTACTGGCCGGGCTCGAGAATGGGGCACAGCTATCTGGGAGGCAAGGGCTGATTGCTCTAACAAATTCCAGAACTTTAAAGAGGAGATGATTCGGGTTTTGACCGTTCAGTTTTTGGTGGGGAGGCTTCTAGGGCCCTGGCTTCCTTATGCCAAGGTGAACGGTCCATAACGGATTATTCCATTGAGTTTCGCACTCTTGCTGCCTCTAGTGAGTGGAACGAGCGGCGCTGCTCGCTCGTTTTCTGGAGGACTCCACGCAGTGGTTAAGGATGAGATTCTCTCCCGGGAGGTTCCTTCAGATGTGGACTCTTTGATTGCTCTCGCCATCCGCATAGAACGACGGGTAGATCTTCGTCACCGGGCTCGTGGAAGAGAGCTCGCATCAACGGTGTTTCCCTGCTCCGCATCGCAACCATCTCCCTCCTCTGGCTTTGAGACTGAGCCCATGCAGCTGGGAGGATTCGCATCTCGAATAAGGAGAGGGAACGGAGGATCACCAACCGCCTGTGCCTCTATTGCGGAGTTGCTGGACATTTTGTTAATTCATGTCCAGTAAGAGGCCAGAGCCCATCAGTAAGCGGAGGGCTACTGGTGAGCGCTACTACTCAGGTCCCTTCATCTAGATCTTGTACTATATGTCGGTCCATCTACGCTGACCGGTTCGGTGCTACATGCAGTGCTTTGATTGACTCTGGGGCTGAGGGTTGTTTCATGGACGAAGCATGGGCTCGGAAACATAACATTCCTTTCAGACCGTTAGACAGGCCTACGCCCATGTTTGCCTTAGATGGTAGTCATCTTCCCAGTATCAAATTTGAGACACTACCTTTAACTCACAGTATCTGGTAACCACAGTGAGACTATTTCTTTTGATTTTCCGTTCACCGTTTACACCTGTTGTTTTGGGTCATCCCTGGCTTGTATGTCATAATCCTTCTATTAATTGGTCTAGTAATTCTATCCTATCCTGGAACGTTTCTTGTCATGTGAAGTGTTTAATGTCTGCCATCCTCCCATTTCTTCTGTCCCTACTTCTCAGGAGGAACCTGGCGATTTGACAGGAGTGCCGGAGGAATATCATGATCTGCGCACGGTCTTCAGTCGGTCCCGAGCCAACTCCCTTCCTCCTCACCGGTCGTATGATTGTAGTATTGATCTCCTTCCGGGGACCACTCCTCCTCGAGGTAGACTATACTCTCTGTCGGCTCCCGAACGTAAGGCTCTCGAGGATTATTTGTCTGTGTCTCTTGACGCCGGTACCATAGTGCCTTCTTCTTCTCCGGCCGGGGCGGGGTTCTTTTTGTTAAAAAGAAGGACGGTACTCTGCGCCTGCGTGGATTATCGAGGGCTGAATGACATAACGGTTAAGAATCGTTATCCGCTTCCCCTTATGTCATCAGCCTTCGAGATTCTGCAGGGAGCCAGGTGCTTTACTAAGTTGGACCTTCGTAACGCTTACCATCTCGTGCGCATCAGAGAGGGGGACGAGTGGAAAACGGCGTTTAACACCCGTTAGGGCATTTTGAGTACCGGGTTCTGCCGTTCGGTCTCGCCAATGCGCCAGCTGTTTTTCAGGCATTAGTTAATGATGTTCTGAGAGACATGCTGAACATTTTTGTTTTTGTCTATCTTGACGATATCCTGATTTTTTCTCCGTCACTCGAGATTCATGTTCAGCACGTTCGACGTGTTCTACAGCGCCTTTTAGAGAATTGTCTCTACGTAAAGGCTGAGAAGTGCTCTTTTCATGTCTCCTCCGTTACTTTTCTCGGTTCCGTTATTTCCGCTGAAGGCATTCAGATGGATTCCGCTAAGGTCCAAGCTGTCAGTGATTGGCCCGTTCCAAGGTCACGTGTCGAGTTGCAGCGCTTTTAGGTTTCGCTAATTTCTATCGGCGTTTCATTCGTAATTTCGGTCAAGTTGCTGCCCCTCTCACAGCTCTTACTTCTGTCAAGACGTGTTTTAAGTGGTCCGGTTCCGCCCCAGGAGCTTTTGATCTTCTAAAAGAACGTTTACGTCCGCTCCTATCCTCGTTACTCCTGACGTCACTAGACAATTCATTGTCGAGGTTGACGCTTCAGAGGTAGGCGTGGGAGCCATCCTATCCCAGCGCTTCCAGTCTGACGATAAGGTTCATCCTTGCGCTTATTTTTCTCATCGCCTGTCTCATCTGAGCGCAACTATGATGTGGGTAACCGTGAACTGCTCGCCATCCGCTTAGCCCTAGGCGAATGGCGACAGTGGTTGGAGGGGGGCGACCGTTCCTTTGTCGTTTGGACAGACCATAAGAACCTTGAGTACATCCGTTCTGCCAAAACGACTTAATGCCCGCAAGCTCGTTGGGCGTTGTTTTCGCTCGTTTCGAGTTTGTGATTTCTTACCGTCCGGGTAGCAAGAACACCAAGCCTGATGCCTTATCCCGTCTGTTTAGTTCTTCTGTGGCTTCTACTGATCCCGAGGGATTCTTCCCTTATGGGCGTGTTGTCGGGTTAACAGTCTGGGAATTGAAAGACAGGTTAAGCAAGCACTCACGCACACTACGTCGCCGCGCGCTTGTCCTAGTAACCTCCTTTTCGTTCCTGTTTCCACTGCCTGGCTGTTCTTCAGTGGGCTCACTCTGCCAAGTTAGCTGGTCATCCCGGTGTTCGAGGCACTCTTGCGTCTATTCGCCAGCGCTTTTGGTGGCCGACTCAGGAGCGTGACACGCGCCGTTTCGTGGCTGCTTGTTCGGACTGCGCGCAGACTAAGTCGGGTAACTCTCCTCCTGCCGGTCGCCCCAGACCGCTCCCCATTCCTTCTCGACCATGGTCTCACATTGCCTTAGACTTCATTACCGGTCTGCCTTTGTCTGCGGGGAAGACTGTGATTCTGACGGTTGTCGATAGGTTCTCTAAGGCGGCACATTTCATTCCCCTCGCTAAACTTCCTTCCGCTAAGGAGACGGCACAAATCATTATTGAGAATGTATTCAGAATTCATGGCCTCCGTTAGACGCCGTTTCAGACAGAGGCCCGCAATTCACGTCACAGTTTTGGAGGGAGTTCTGTCGTTTGATTGGTGCGTCCGTCAGTCTCTCTTCCGGGTTTCATCCCCAGTCTAACGGTCAAGCAGAGAGGGCCAATCAGACGATTGGTCGCATACTACGCAGCCTTTCTTTCAGAAACCCTGCGTCTTGGGCAGAACAGCTCCCCTGGGCAGAATACGCTCACAATTAGCTTCCTTCGTCTGCTACCGGGTTATCTCCGTTTCAGAGTAGTCTGGGTTACCAGCCTCCTCTGTTCTCATCCCAGCTTGCCGAGTCCAGCGTTCCCTCCGCTCAAGCGTTTGTCCAACGTTGTGAGCGCACCTGGAGGAGGGTGAGGTCTGCACTTTGCCGTTACAGGGCACAGACGGTGAGAGCCGCCAATAAACGCAGGATTAAGAGTCCAAGGTATTGTTGCGGCCAGAGAGTGTGGCTTTCCACTCGCAACCTTCCTCTTACGACAGCTTCTCGTAAGTTGACTCCGCGGTTCATTGGTCCGTTCCGTGTCTCCCAGGTCGTCAATCCTGTCGCTGTGCGACTGCTTCTTCCGCGACATCTTCGTCGCGTCCATCCTGTCTTCCATGTCTCCTGTGTTAAGCCCTTTCTTCGCACCCCCGTTCGTCTTCCCTCCCCCTCCCGTCCTTGTCGAGAGCGCACCTATTTACAAGGTACATAAGATCATGGACATGCGTTCTCGGGGACGGGGTCACCAATACCTAGTGGATTGGGAGGGTTACGGTCCTGAGGAGAGGAGTTGGGTTCCGTCTCGGGACGTGCTGGACCGTTCACTCATCGATGATTTCCTCCGTTGCCGCCAGGATTCCTCCTCGAGTGCGCCAGGAGGCGCTCGGTGAGTGGGGGGTACTGTCATGTTTGTCATTTATTATCATGTCTTGTCCCTGTGCTCCCCATGCTATTCGTTTCCCTCTGCTGGTCTTATTTGGTTCTTTCCCTCCTTCTATCCCTCTCTCTCCCCCTCCCTCTCTCACTCTCTCGCTCTCTCTTCTCTCTATCGTTCCGTTCCTGCTCCCAGCTGTTCCTATTCCCTAATCATCATTTAGTCTTCCCACACCTGTTCCCGATCCTTTCCCCTGATTAG
>NW_025755300.1:0-7925 GCF_021184085.1 Oncorhynchus gorbuscha
AATCAAATCAAATCAAATTTATTTATATAGCCCTTCGTACATCAGCTGATATCTCAAAGTGCTGTACAGAAACCCAGCCTAAAACCCCAAACAGCAAACAATGCAGGTGTAAAAGCACGGTGGCTAGGAAAAACTCCCTAGAAAGGCCAAAACCTAGGAAGAAACCTAGAGAGGAACCGGGCTATGTGGGGTGGCCAGTCCTCTTCTGGCTGTGCCGGGTAGAGATTATAACAGAACATGACCAAGATGTTCAAATGTTCATAAATGACCAGCATGGTCAAATAATAATAAGGCAGAACAGTTGAAACTGGAGCAGCAGCACAGTCAGATGGACTGGGGACAGCAAGGAGCCATCATGTCAGGTAGTCCTGGGGCACGGTCCTAGGGCTCAGGTCCTCCGAGAGAGAGAAAGAAAGAGAGAATTAGAGAGAGCATATGTGGGGTGGCTAGTCCTCTTCTGGCTGTGCCAGGTGGAGATTATAACAGAACGTGGCCAAGATGTTCAAATGTTCATAAATGACCAGCATGGTTGAATAATAGTAAGGCAGAACAGTTGAAACTGGAGCAGGAGCATGGCCAGGTGGACTGGGGACAGCAAGGAGTCCTCATGTCAGGTAGTCCTGGGACATGGTCCTAGGGCCCAGGCCAGTTGAAACTGGAGCAGCAGCATGGCCAGGTGGACTGGGGACAGCAAGGAGTCATCATGTCAGGTAGTCCTGGGGCATGGTTCTAGGGCTCAGGTCCTCCGAGAGAGAGAAAGAAAGAGAGAAGGAGAGAATTAGAGAACGCACACTTAGATTTACACAGGACACCGAATAGGACAGGAGAAGTACTCCAGATAAACAAACTGACCCTAGCCCCCGACACATAAACTACTGCAGCATAAATACTGGAGGCTGAGACAGGAGGGGTCAGGAGACACTGTGGCCCCATCCGAGGACACCCCGGACAGGGCCAAACAGGAAGGATATAACCCCACCCACTTTGCCAAAGCACAGCCCCTACACCACTAGGAGGGGAAATCTTCAACCACCAACTTACCATCCTGAGACAAGGGGCCGAGTATAGCCCAAGCAAAGATCTCCGACACGGTACAACCCAAGGGGTGGGGGGAACCCAGACAGGCCGACCACAACAGTGAATCAACCCACCCAGGTGACGCATCCCCCCCAGGGACGGCACGAGAGAGCCCAGCAAGCCAGTGACTCAGCCCCGTAACAGGGTTAGAGGCAGAGAATCCCAGTGGAAAAGGGGCCGGCCCAGGCAGACAGCAAGGGCGGTTCGTTGCTCCAGAGCCTTTCCGTTCACCTTCCCACTCCTGGGCCAAACTACACTCAATCATATGACCCACTGAAGAGATGAGTCTTCAGTAAAGACTTAAAGGTTGAGACCGAGTTTGCGTCTCTGACATGGGTAGGCAGACCGTTCCATAAAAATGGAGCTCTATAGGAGAAAGCCCTGCCTCCAGCTGTTTGCTTAGAAATTCTAGGGACAATTAGGAGGCCTGCGTCTTGTGACCGTAGCGTACGTATAGGTATGTACGGCAGGACCAAATCAGGCAGAACAGTTGAAACTGGAGCAGCACTTTACATTTTGCATTGTATATTTTACACTGAACAAAAATATAAAGGGTCAACTCAGATAGTCCGTGTAGCCATTCTGTTGGCTATTTAGAAGTCTTATGGCTTGGGGATAGAAGCTGTTCAGGAGCCTGTTGGTGTCAGACTTGATGCTTGCCGTGCAGAAGCAGAGAGAACAGTCTATGAACAGTCTATGGCACATGTTAAACTCATTCGACGGAGGGCCGAGTGTCTGCGGGTTTTTCGTTCTACCCTTGTACTTGATTGATGAATTAAAGTCACTAATTAGTAAGGAACTCCCCTCATTGTGGGCTGTCTGCACCACCCTTTGTTGCACCATGCGATAGAGGCGGTGCTGCGGCCATACCAGGCAGTGGTGCAACCGATCAAGATGCTCTCAATGACGCAGCTGTAGAACTTTGAGGACTTGAGAGCCCATGCCAAACCTTTTCAACGTCCTGAGGGGGAAGAGGTGCTATTGCGCCTTCTTCACGACTGTGAGTGTATCATTTTAAACGTCATGAATAGTCAAACTCATATTTTTCATGAAATTGGATGATCTTTGGATGAAACCAAATCAATGTATGATGACCAAAGTATGAAAAATGTCTGTTGCTTCTACATTGATAAAGTTGGATCATAAAGTTACTGGTCCCCTCCCCATGTCAAACACTTGGATTCAACATTAAGGGGATAGGGTGACATCACCCCAACTTTCATTTTAATACACCCATGGTAACATGATATTCTCTTACGTAATTTAAATGAGTTCTGCCTTGTAATCAACACCGGAGAGCGTGTGGTTTATAAAGCCAGATAGCTACTCTACTGGTGCCAACATTTTACTGTATGGTGTCAGCAGTTATAATACAACATTTACCCTATTCATCTATTGCAAAGATACTTATATGTTTCCACTTTCATCTGTGTCTGGTGTTAGCTAGTTGCTAGCTAGGTCTTCATCCAGCATGGAACAAAAGGGGGTGAAGGGTCATTCATAACTCTGAAGCAGTTGTCAAATCAACACATCCATCAGTGATGCTGTGAACTGCATCACAAAAGACATGCAAAATGGGGGCTGTAAAAAAAGAAGAATGAAATGACATTATTGATGCGATTTCAATGTTGTTTGAGTTGCTGTATCACCAAATAAGCTTGAGATGATTTTACTGCAACACCGCATCCAAGTTGCTTAAAATAGGCATTTTCAAAGAGCTGTCAGTCAAGGCGAGCTCATGAATATGAGCTCCCCGCCTACTCAGCCTGTCTTTTCACACTTCTTGGTAATCAGCCAAGAGAGAAAAAAGTAATTTTTTCCCACATTTTGAGAATTTCTATCCAAAACAAATATTATGGGTGATATTTTAGTCACTCAAAAGGCTATTTTACATTGCTGCACTGACAGTAAAGGGGCTGAATAATTTTGCACGCCCAATTTTTCAGTTTTTGATTTGTTAAAAAAGTTTGAAATATCCAATAAATATCGTTCCTCTTCATCACCACCTTCCGGAGTCAATCACCACCTTCCGGAGACACCTGAAACCCCACCTCTTTAAGGAATACCTAGGATAGGTTAAGTAATCCCTCTCACCCCACCCCCCTAAGTTTTAGATGCACTATTGTTAAGTGACTGTCCCACTGGATGTCATAAGGTGAATGCACCAATTTGTAAGTCGCTCTGGATAAGAGCGTCTGCTAAATGACTTAAATGTAATGATTGTGTCCCACTCTTTATGATTGAAGCCTGAAATGTGGCAAAAGGTCGCAAAGTTCAAGGGGGCCGAATACTTTCGCAAGGCACTTTAACAAATGTCAAGCACGTAATAAAACATCACAATAACATGAAACAATTACACACAAAATATGATGGGAAACAGAGGGTTAAATACAAGTAGTGTCATGCAGGTGAATGAGGACCCAAAAGCGACTTGGCGAAAACAGAGTCTTTAATCCAGTAAAGTAATTCTACAAACATAAGACATAATTCCACTCGTAATGACGAGAACAGACTGGAGACTCGATCAAAAACTGCAGGTTGCCTCGGGAAGGCACTTGAACCTAGCAGACTCAGACACCTGCTCTCCACGCAGCATCTGAGGGAAACACGACACGACAGGGCGATACACAGACACAGCACGGTGAACAATAGACAAGGATCCGACAGGACAGGAACGGAAAACAAGGGAAGAAATAGGGACTCTAATCAGGGGAAAAGATAAGGAACAGGTGTGGGAAGACTAAATGATTGATTAGGGGAATAGGAACAGCTGGGAGCAGGAACGGAACGATAGAGAGAAGAGAGAGAGGAAGGGAGAGAGAAAAAGGGGAACGAACCTAAAAAGACCAGCAGGGGGAAAATGAACAGAGGGAAAAGCAAAATGACAAGACAATCTAAGACAAAACATGACAGTACCCCCCCACTCACCGAGCGCCTCCTGGCGCACTCGAGGAGGAATCCTGGCGGCAACGGAGGAAATCATCAATGAGTGAACGGTCCAGCACGTCCCGAGACGGAACCCAACTCCTCTCCTCAGGACCGTAACCCTCCCAATCCACTAAGTATTGGTGACCCCGTCCCCGAGAACGCATGTCCATGATCCTACGTACCTTGTAAATAGGTGCGCTCTCGACAAGGACGGGAGGGGGGAGGGAAGACGAACGGGGTGCGAAGAAAGGGCTTGACACAGGAGACATGGAAGACAGGATGGACGCGACGAAGATGTCGCGGAAGAAGCAGTCGCACAGCGACAGGATTGACGACCTGGGAGACACGGAACGGACCAATGAACCGCGGAGTCAACTTACGAGAAGCTGTCGTAAGAGGAAGGTTGCGAGTGGAAAGCCACACTCTCTGGCCGCAACAATACCTAGGACTCTTAATCCTGCGTTTATTGGCGGCTCACAGTCTGTGCCCTGTAACGGCAAAGTGCAGACCTCACCCTCCTCCAGGTGCGCTCACAACGTTGGACAAACGCTTGAGCGGAGGGAACGCTGGACTCGGCAAGCTGGGAAGAGAACAGAGGAGGCTGGTAACCCAGACTACTCTGAAACGGAGATAACCCGGTAGCAGACGAAGGAAGTGAGTTGTGAGCGTATTCTGCCCAGGGGAGCTGTTCTGCCCAAGACGCAGGGTTTCTGAAAGAAAGGCTGCGTAGTATGCGACCAATCGTCTGATTGGCCCTCTCTGCTTGACCGTTAGACTGGGGATGAAACCCGGAAGAGAGACTGACGGACGCACCAATCAAACGACAGAACTCCCTCCAAAACTGTGACGTGAATTGCGGGCCTCTGTCTGAAACGGCGTCTAACGGGAGGCCATGAATTCTGAACACATTCTCGATGATGATTTGTGCCGTCTCCTTAGCGGAAGGAAGTTTAGCGAGGGGAATGAAATGTGCCGCCTTAGAGAACCTATCGACAACCGTAAGAATCACAGTCTTCCCCGCAGACAAAGGCAGACCGGTAATGAAGTCTAGGGCGATGTGAGACCATGGTCGAGAAGGAATGGGGAGCGGTCTGAGACGACCGGCAGGAGGAGAGTTACCCGACTTAGTCTGCGCGCAGTCCGAACAAGCAGCCACGAAACGGCGAGTGTCACGCTCCTGAGTCGGCCACCAAAAGCGCTGGCGAATAGACGCAAGAGTGCCTCGAACACCGGGATGACCAGCTAACTTGGCAGAGTGAGCCCACTGAAGAACAGCCAGACGAGTGGAAACAGGAACGAAAAGGAGGTTACTAGGACAAGCGCGCGGCGACGCAGTGTGCGTGAGTGCTTGCTTAACCTGTCTTTCAATTCCCCAGACTGTCAACCCGACAACACGCCCATAAGGAAGAATCCCCTCGGGATCAGTAGAAGCCACAGAAGAACTAAACAGACGGGATAAGGCATCAGGCTTGGTGTTTTTGCTACCCGGACGGTAAGAAATCACAAACTCGAAACGAGCGAAAAACAACGCCCAACGAGCTTGACGGGCATTAAGTCGTTTGGCAGAACGGATGTACTCAAGGTTCTTATGGTCTGTCCAAACGACAAAAGGAACGGTCGCCCCCTCCAACCACTGTCGCCATTCGCCTAGGGCTAAGCGGATGGCGAGCAGTTCACGGTTACCCACATCATAGTTGCGCTCAGATGGCGACAGGCGATGAGAAAAATAAGCGCAAGGATGAACCTTATCGTCAGACTGGAAGCGCTGGGATAGAATGGCTCCCACGCCTACCTCTGAAGCGTCAACCTCGACAATGAATTGTCTAGTGACGTCAGGAGTAACGAGGATAGGAGCGGACGTAAAACGTTCTTTTAGAAGATCAAAAGCTCCCTGGGCGGAACCGGACCACTTAAAACACGTCTTGACAGAAGTAAGAGCTGTGAGAGGGGCAGCAACTTGACCGAAATTACGAATGAAACGCCGATAGAAATTAGCGAAACCTAAAAAGCGCTGCAACTCGACACGTGACCTTGGAACGGGCCAATCACTGACAGCTTGGACCTTAGCGGAATCCATCTGAATGCCTTCAGCGGAAATAACGGAACCGAGAAAAGTAACGGAGGAGACATGAAAAGAGCACTTCTCAGCCTTTACGTAGAGACAATTCTCTAAAAGGCGCTGTAGAACACGTCGAGCGTGCTGAACATGAATCTCGAGTGACGGTGAAAAAATCAGGATATCGTCAAGATAGACAAAAACAAAGATGTTCAGCATGTCTCTCAGAACATCATTAACTAATGCCTGAAAAACAGCTGGCGCATTGGCGAGACCAAACGGCAGAACCCGGTACTCAAAATGCCCTAACGGAGTGTTAAACGCCGTTTTCCACTCGTCCCCCTCTCTGATGCGCACGAGATGGTAAGCGTTACGAAGGTCCAACTTAGTAAAGCACCTGGCTCCCTGCAGAATCTCGAAGGCTGATGACATAAGGGGAAGCGGATAACGATTCTTAACCGTTATGTCATTCAGCCCTCGATAATCCACGCAGGGGCGCAGAGTACCGTCCTTCTTCTTAACAAAAAGAACCCCGCCCCGGCCGGAGAGGAAGAAGGCACTATGGTACCGGCGTCCAAGAGACACAGATAAATAATCCTCGAGAGCCTTACGTTCGGGAGCCGACAGAGAGTATAGTCTACCCCGAGGAGGAGTGGTCCCCGGAAGGAGATCAATACTACAATCATACGACCGGTGAGGAGGAAGGGAGTTGGCTCGGGACCGACTGAAGACCGTGCGCAGATCATGATATTCCTCCGGCACTCCTGTCAAATCGCCAGGTTCCTCCTGAGAAGTGGGGACAGAAGAAATGGGAGGGATGGCAGACATTAAACACTTCACATGACAAGAAACGTTCCAGGATAGGATAGAATTACTAGACCAATTAATAGAAGGATTATGACATACTAGCCAGGGATGACCCAAAACAACAGGTGTAAAAGGTGAACGAAAAATCAAAAATAAATAGTCTCACTGTGGTTACCAGATACTGTGAGAGTTAAAGGTAGTGTCTCAAATCTGATACTGGGAAGATGACTACCATCTAAGGCAAACATGGGATGTTGACTTGTCTAACTGTCTGAAAGGAATGTCATGTTTCGAGCCCATGCTTCGTCCATGAAACAACCCTCAGCCCCGAGTCAATCAAGGCACCCATGTAGCACCGAACCGGTCAAGCGTAGATGGACCGACATACAGGATCTAGATGAAGAGACCTGAGTAGTAGCGCTCACCAGTAGCCCTCCGCTTACTGATGAGCTCTGGCCTTTACTGGACATGAATTGACAAAATGTCCATCAAATCCGCAATAGAGAGGCACAGGCGGTTGGTGATCCTCCGTTCCTCTCCTTAGTCGAGATGCGAATACCTCCCAGCTGCATGGGCTCAGTCTCTGAGCCAGAGGAGAGATGGTTGCGATGCGGAGCAGGAAACACCGTTGACGCGAGCTCTCTTCCATGACTTGAAAGTGACGAAGATCTACCCGTCGTTCTATCGGATGCGACCTGGGCGATACACAGACACAGCACGGTGAACAATAGACAAGGATCCGACAGGACAGGAACGGAAAACAAGGAAGAAATAGGGACTCTAATCAGGGGAAAAGATAAAGAACAGGTGTGGGAAGACTAAATGATTGATTAGGTGAATAGGAACAGCTGGGAGCAGGAACGGAACGATAGAGAAGAGAGAGGAAAGGGGGAGAGAGAAAAAGAGCGAACCTAAAAGACCAGCAGGGGAAAATGAACAGAGGAAAAGCACAATGACAAGACAATCTAAGACAAAACATGACAAGTAGATTGATTAGGGAAATGAAAACCAGGTGTTATGGAACAAGACAAGACAAATGGATATTTGAAAAAAGGAG
>NW_025755301.1:0-7924 GCF_021184085.1 Oncorhynchus gorbuscha
CAAGTTACATTACATTCAATGTAAACTGGAAACCACAAATCCTGAGGCTGCAAGCCTCATTGTAGCTGGGGGATTTTAACAAGGCTAATTCTGAAAACAAGACTCCCTAAATTCTATCTGCATATTGGTTGTGCTACTGGTAAAACCCTGATCATTGTTATTCTAACTTCCATGAACCCATATAAGGCCCTCCCCTCACATTTCTTCGAAAAGCTGACCACAACTCCATTTTGTTGCTCTGCCTATAGACAGAAACTAAAACAGGAAGCTCCCGCGCTCAGGTCTGTTCAACGCTGGTCCACCGACCAATCTGATTCCACGCTTCAAGATTGCTTCGATCACGTGACTGGGATATGTTCCGCATAGCCGAACAACAACATTGATGAATATGCTGATTCGGCATGAGCAGTTTATTAGCAAGTGCATCGGCGATGTCGTACCCACAGCTACTATTAAAACATACCCCAACCAGAAACCGTATTGATGGCAGCATTCGTGCGAAACTGAAAGCGCGAACCACTGCTTTTAACCAGGGCAAGGTGACCGGAAACATGTCCCGAATACAAACAGTGTAGCTATTCCCTCCGCAAGGCAATCAAACAAGTTGCGTCAGTATAGAGACAAAGTAGAGTCTCAATTCAACGGCTCAGACACAAGAGGTAGGTGGCAGAGTCTACAGTCAATCACGGATTATAATAAGAAACCAGCCCCATCGCGGACCAGGATGTCTTGCTCCCAGACAGACTAAACAACTTCTTTGCTCGCTTTGAAGACAATACAGTGCCACTGACACGGCCCGCTACCAAAACCTGCGGACTCTTCCTTCATTGCAGCCGACGTGAGTAAAACAATTCAAACGTGTTAACCCTCGCAAGGCTGCAGGCCCAGACGGCATCCCCAGCCGCGGCCTCAGAGCATGCGCAGACCAGCTGGCTGGTGTGTTTACGGACATATTCAATCAATCCTTATCCCAGTCTGCTGTTCCCACATTGTTCCTGTTCCCAAGAAAGCTAAGGTAACTGAGCTAAACGACTACAGCCCCATAGCACTCAATTCTGTCATCATGAAGTGCTATGAGAGACTAGTCAAGGAGCATGTTACCTCCACCCTACCTGACACCCTAGACCCACTCCAATTTGCTTACCGCCCAAAAGGTCCACAGACAACGCAATCGCAACCACACTGCACACTGCCCTAACCCACCTGGACAAGAGGAATACCTATGTGAGCATGCTGTTCATCGACACAGCTCAGCATTTAACACCATAGTACCCTCCAAACTCGTCATCAAGCTCGAGACCTTGGGTCTCGACCCCGCCCTGTGCAACTGGTTCCTGGACTTCCTCACGGGCCGCCCCCCAGGTGGTGAGGGTAGGTAACAACATCTCCACCCCGCTGAATCTCAACACTGGGGCCCCACAAGGGTGTGTTCTGAACCCACGACTGCGTGGCCATGCACGCCTCCAAATCAAACATCAAGTTTGCAGACAACACTACAGTGGTAGGCTTGATTACCAACAACGACGAGATGACCTACAGGGAGGAGGTGAGGGCCCCTCGGAGTGTGATGTCAGGAAAATAACCTCACACTCAACGTCAACAAAACAAAGGAGATGATCGTGGACTTCAGGAAACACCAGAGAGAGCACCCCCCTATCCACATCAACGGGACAGTAGTAGAGAAGGTAATAAGTTTTAAGTTCCTTTTCGGCTTGTCACCAAAAGCACTCACTAACTTTTACAGATGCACAATCGAGAGCATCCTGTCGGGCTGTATCACCGCCTGGTACGGCAACTGCTGCTCCCACAACCGTAAGGCTCTCCAGAGGGTAGTGAGGAATGCACAACGCATCACCGGGGGCAAACTACCTGCCCTCCAGGACACCTACACCACCCGATGTCACAGGAAGGCCATAAAGCTCAACAAGGGCAACAACCACCCGACCCACTGCCTGTTCACCCCGCTATCATCCAGAAGGCGAGGTCAGTACAGGTGCATCAAAGCTGGGACTGAGAGACTGAAAAACAGCTTCTATCTCAAGGCCATCAGACTGTTCAACAGCCATCACTAACATTGAGTGGCTGCTGCCAACATACTGACTCAACTCCAGCCACTTTAATAATGGAAAAATGTATGTGACTAATGTATCACTAGCCACTTTAAACTATGCCACTTTGTTTACATACCCTACATTACTCATCTCATATGTATATACTGTACTCTATACCATCTACTGCATCTTGCCTATGCCGTTCTGTACCATCACTCATTCATATATCTTTATGTACATATTCTTCATCTCTTTACACTTGTGTGTATAAGGTTGTTGTTGTGAAATTGTTAGGTTAGATTACTCGTTGGTTATTACTGCATTGTCGGAACTAGAAGCACAAGCATTTCGCTACACTCGCATTAACATCTGCTAACCATGTGTATGTGACAAATAAAATTTGATTAGATTTGATTTGATTCTGTTAGACTCAGTCAGACAGCAGCAAACCACAGACTGCTTTACGGAAATACTCTCCACCAATACGCATGTCACTATGTCACTAGCCTGAGAGCCAATAGGAAACATTTCTCCTTCTCTCAGAACTGACTGACTGGAGGAAACAGTTCCCCTTCTCTCAGAACTGACTGACTGGAGGAAACAGTTCCCCTTCTCTCAGAACTGACTGACTGGAGGAAACAGTTCCCCTTCTCTCAGAACTGACTGACTGGAGGAAACAGTTCCCCTTCTCTCAGACTGACTGACTGGAGGAAACAGTTCTCCTTCTCTCAGAACTGACTGACTGGAGGAAACAGTTCCCCTTCTCTCAGAACTGACTGACTGGAGGAAACAGTTCCCCTTCTCTCAGAACTGACTGACTGGAGGAAACAGTTCCCCTTCTCTCAGAACTGACTGACTGGAGGAAACAGTTCCCCTTCTCTCAGAACTGACTGACTGGAGGAAACAGTTCCCCTTCTCTCAGAACTGACTGACTGGAGGAAACAGTTCTCCTTCTCTCAGAACTGACTGACTGGAGGAAACAGTTCCCCTTCTATAATCAGTGACTGACTGACTGGAAGAAAGGCCCTACGTGGGTATCAGTTACATCAGCAGTACGACGACAAGTAATCCACTTTGTGGTTGGACAGAAATCACTTTTATCTCTCTCTGTCAATTGATCATCAATCCCTTTGGTACAGAGTTGATCAAATCCATCCCAATAAACATTTTGACAAACCATTTTGGATGACAACATTGATAAAGTATTGTGATTTAATTGTTTTCTATTATTCTATAATAAAAAATATATTGTATTTAATTTATTCTATAAGAAAATATAAAATAACATAAAGATAAGATTACATAAAGATAAGACAACATAAAGATAAGACAACATAAAGATAAGACAACATAAAGATAAGACAACATAGGATATAGGTGAAGCTAAGATTACATAAAGATAAGACAACATAAAGATAAGACAACATAAAGATAAGACAACATAGGATATAGGTGAAGCTAAGATTACATAAAGATAAGACAAATTTGAAGATAAGATAACATAAAGATAAGATACATTTAAAGATAAGACACATTTGAAGATAAGATACATTTGAAGATAAGACACATTTGAAGATAAGATAACATAAAGATAAGATAACATAAAGATAAGGTGAAAATAAGATTACGACAGATAAGACAACATAAAGATAAGATAACATAGGATAAGATTGAAGATAGATTAACAACACTACATGACATAAAGATAAGACGACATGACATAAAGAATAGATTATGATTAAGAGAAGATTAGATAAAGAATATATTAGATTAAGAATATATTAGATTAAGAGAAGATTAGATTAAGAGAAGATGACATGACAAAGATAAGATGACATAAAGAATATATTAGATTAAGAATAGATTAGATTAAGAATAGATTAGATTAAGAGAAGATTAGATTAAGAATAGATTAGATTAAGAATAGATTAGATTAAGAATAGATTAGATTAAGAATAGATTAGATTAAGAATAGATTAGATTAAGAATAGATTAGATTAAGAATAGATTAGATTAAGAATAGATTAGATTAAGAATAGATTAGATTAAGAATAGATTAGATTAAGAATAGATTAGATTAAGAGAAGATTAGATTAAGAGAAGATGACATGACAAAGATAAGATGACATAAAGAATATATTAGATTAAGAATAGATTAGATTAAGAATAGATTAGATTAAGAGAAGATTAGATTAAGAATAGATTAGATTAAGAATAGATTAGATTAAGAATAGATTAGATTAAGAATAGATTAGATTAAGAATAGATTAGATTAAGAATAGATTAGATTAAGAATAGATTAGATTAAGAATAGATTAGATTAAGAGAAGATTAGATTAAGAGAAGATGACATGACAAAGATAAGATGACATAAAGAATATATTAGATTAAGAATAGATTAGATTAAGAATAGATTAGATTAAGAATAGATTAGATTAAGAGAAGATTAGATTAAGAGAAGATGACATGACAAAGATAAGATGACATAAAGAATATATTAGATAAAGATAAGAGATATAGTTTCATTCTGGTAGAAATAGCTGAGTGCTACACAGCATCATACTTCCTGTGGGGAAGTGTAGTAGCCACAGAGACACTTTTACCTTGGTAGACAATTCACTGTGGTTTGGAAATAACATCGCTGCTAGACACCTTCAAGTTCTCGTAATGCTTACAGTGTGGAAACTCAGACTCTGTATGTATCCAAAATCACACCATATATAGTTCACTACTGTTGACCAGGGCCCAAAGCGTAGTGCACTATGTAGGGAATAGTTTGCCATTTGGGATGTAATATTGTTGTTGCAAATGTTCATTTTTTTTACCAGAACAACATTCCTATATATCACACCAACTCAGCCCAGGTCACCTCCTATATATCACACCAACTCAGCCCAGGCCACCTCCTATATATATATATATATATATATATATATATATATATATATATATATATATATATATATATATATATATATCACACCAACTCAGCCCAGGTCACCTCCTATATATATATATATATATATATATATATATATATATCACACCAACTCAGCCCAGGTCACCTCCTATATATATATATATATATATATATATATATATATATATATATATATATATATATATCACACCAATAGCCCAGGTATATATATATATATATATATATATATATCACACCAACTCAGCCCAGGTCACCTCATATATATTTATATATCACACCAACTCAGCCCAGGTCACCTCCTATATATATATATATATATATATATATATATATATATATATATATATATATATATATATATATATATATATATATCACACCAACTCAGCCCAGGTCACCTCCTATATATATATATATATCACACCAACTCAGCCCAGGTCACCTCCTATATATATATATATATATATATATATATATATATATATATATATATATATATATATATATCACACCAACTCAGCCCAGGTCACCTCCTATATATATATATATATCACACCAACTCAGCCCAGGTTACCTCTATATATATATATATATATATCACACCAACTCAGCCCAGGTCACCTCCTATATATCACACCAACTCAGCCCAGGTCACCTCCTATATATATATATATATCACACCAACTCAGCCCAGGTCACCTCCTATATATATATATATATATATATCACACCAACTCAGCCCAGGTCACCTCCTATATATATATATATATCACACCAACTCAGCCCAGGTCACCTCCTATATATATATATATATCACACCAACTCAGCCCAGGTCACCTCCTATATATATATATATATCACACCAACTCAGCCCAGGTCACCTCCTATATATATATATATATCACACCAACTCAGCCCAGGTCACCTCCTATATATATATATATATCACACCAACTCAGCAGGTCCAGGTCTATCTCCAGGTCTCTCCTATATATATATATATATCACACCAACTCAGCCCAGGTCACCTCCTATATATATATATATCACACCAACTCAGCCCAGGTCACCTCCTATATATATATATATATCACACCAACTCAGTCCAGGCCACCTCCTATATATCACACCAACTCAGCTTGTTTGAAAGTGATGTCACTGTCCCCCCTTTGAAAAAGCCTGGGTGTCAATGAAAGATAGCATCAGCATCTATCTGTACTAGCATTAGCATCTATCTGTACTAGCATTAGCAACTAGCAACTATCATCTACTGTAGCAACACAGAAGCCAACAGAGGGCTCTGTTCTCTAGCAACACAGAAGTCAACAGACAGGGTTCTGTTCTCTTCATCTAGCAACACAGAAGTCAACAGACAGGGCTCTGTTCTCTAGCAACACAGAAGTCAACAGACAGGGCTCTGTTCTCTTCATCTAGCAACACAGAAGTCAACAGACAGGGCTCTGTTCTCTTCATCTAGCAACACAGAAGTCAACAGACAGGGCTCTGTTCTCTTCATCTAGCAACACAGAAGTCAACAGACAGGGCTCTGTTCTCTAGCAACACAGAAGTCAACAGACAGGGCTCTGTTCTCTAGCAACACAGAAGTCAACAGACAGGGTTCTGTTCTCTTCATCTAGCAACACAGAAGTCAACAGACAGGGCTCTGTTCTCTAGCAACACAGAAGTCAACAGACAGGGCTCTGTTCTCTAGCAACACAGAAGTCAACAGACAGGGCTCTGTTCTCTAGCAACACAGAAGTCAACAGACATGCATACCAACCTGAACTTTATTGCATCACCTAAGAATTCCCCAGAATGTGTCAGAACGACCTGTTTCCTAGGGATTCCAACCCAAGACCCCCTGCTCTGCTGCTAAAGGAAGGTGTTCATGAGCGGCCGTGTGTTGGTGTTTGATTTAAAGGAAACTTCGCTAAGTCAGAGAACCCACAACCTCACACCTCTATCGTTTCTGCCTCTGCCTCAACTATATAAATACTTGTCTGTCTTGGCCTCAGCATCAGTCAGACAGACACAGAAGAACAAGACACACAAGGTGGTCTCGTTAAGTCAACTCAAGTCAAGGCCTTTGACTTAAGACACACATTATTGAGGGTGTCACTCTTTCACCTCAGAAAGGACGACAAGTTTGGGTTTCTGTGATGACCGGCCGTGCAACCCCAATACACGTCAGATGACAACACGGAAATGTGGGATCTGAAGTAAAGGTTCCTACAACACACTCATCTCAGGACACCATCAAATGAATGATCTGACCTTTACAGCTCCAGAACCACAATCTGAAATAATGTGACTCAGCGTAATTTAATTCACATCAGAGAAATCAACTGGATGCTTTCTACATCCATTATTAAAATGACTTAAGAAATAAAAAATGACTCACATTTATTAAGATGAAGAGAATTAAGAAATAACAGCAATAACAGTCACAACATACATTTAGAGAGACATCCTCATCTTGACCTGACCAGTGGAGTGTCCACTCTTCGAAGACGGCATTCAGACAACAATGGACTGTTAAAAACGACACACAAGCACACATTTACTCACTCACTCTCTCTCACTCTCTCTCTCTCACTTTCTCTCTCTCACTCTCACTCTCTCCTCTCTCTCTCTCTCACTCTCTCTCTCACTCTCTCTCTCTCACTCTCTCTCACTCTCTCTCTCTCCTCTCTCTCTCTCTCTCTCTCTCCCTCATTCTCTCTCTCTCTCTCTCTCTCTCTCTCTCTCTCTCTCTCTCTCTCTCTCTCTCTCTCTCTCCTCTGTCCTCTCTCTCTCTCTCTCTCTCTCTCTCTCTCTCTCTCTCTCTCTCTCTCTCTCTCTCTCTCTCTCTCTCTCTCTCTCTCTCTCTCTCTCTCTCTCTCTCTCTCACTCTCTGTCCCTCCCTCTCCCTCTCTGTCTTTCATTCTCTCCC
>NW_025755302.1:0-7923 GCF_021184085.1 Oncorhynchus gorbuscha
ATTCTCCACCATAGGAACACTCCGTCTCCACCATAGGAACAGCCTGTCTCCACCATAGGAACAGAGCCTGTCTCTACCATAGGAACAGCCTGTCTCCACCATAGTAACAGTCAGTCTCTACCATAGGAACAGTCAGTCTCCACCATAGGAACAGCCAGTCTCCACCATAGGAAGTCAGTCTCTACCATAGGAACAGCCAGTCTCCACCATAGGAATAGGCAGTCTCTACCATGGGAACAGTCAGTCTCTACCAGTCAGTCTCTACCATAGGAAGAGTAAGTCTCTACCATAGAAACAGCCAGTCTCTACCATTGGAACAGCCAGTCTCCACCATAGGAACATCCAGTCTCCATCATAGGAACAGTCATTCTCCACCATAGGAACAGTCAGTCTCTACCACAGGAACAGCCTGTCTCTACCATAGGAACAGCATGTCTCCACCATAGGAACAGCCTGTCTCTACCATAGGAACAGCCTGTCTCCACCATAGGAACAGCCAGTCTCCACCATAGGAACAGCCTGTCTCCACTATAGGAACATCCTGTCTCCACCATAGGAACAGCCTGTCTCTACCATAGGAACAGTCAGTCTCTACCATAGGAATAGCCAGTCTCCACCAGAGGAACAGCCTGTCTCTACCATAGGAACAGCCTGTCTCCACCATAGGAACAGCCTGTCTCCACCATAGGAACAGACTGTCTCCACCATAGGAACAGTCAGTCTCTACCATAGGAACAGCCAGTCTCCACCATAGGAACAGTCAGTCTCTACCATAGGAACAGTCAGTCTCCACCATAGGAACAGCCAGTCTCCACTATAGGAACAGTCAGTCTCTACCATAGGAACAGTCAGTCTCCACCATAGGAACAGGCAGTCTCTACCATAGGAACAGCCAGTCTCCACAATAGGAACAGCCAGTCTCCACCATAGGAACAGCCTGTCTCCACCATAGGAACAGGCAGTCTCTACCATAGGAACAGCCTGTCTCCACCATAGGAACAGCCTGTCTCCACCATAGGAACAGTCAGTCTCTACCATAGGAACAGCCAGTCTCCACCATAGGAACAGTCAGTCTCCACAATAGGAACAGTCAGTCTCTACCATAGGAACAGCCAGTCTCCACTATAGGAACAGTCAGTCTCTACCATAGGAACAGTCAGTCTCCACCATAGGAACAGGCAGTCTCTACCATAGGAACAGTCATTCTCCACCATAGGAACACTCCGTCTCCACCATAGGAACAGCCTGTCTCCACCATAGGAACAGAGCCTGTCTCTACCATAGGAACAGCCTGTCTCCACCATAGTAACAGTCAGTCTCTACCATAACAGTCACAGTCTCCACCATAAGGAACAGCCAGTCTCCACCATAGGACAGTCAGTCTCTACCATAGGAACAGCCAGTCTCCACCATAGGAACAGCCAGTCTCTACCATAGGAACAGCCAGTCTCCACCAGTCAGTCATTCTCCACCATAGGAACAGTAAGTCTCTACCATAGAAACAGCCTGTCTCTACCATTGGAACAGCATGTCTCCACCATAGGAACAACCTGTCTCCACCATAGGAACAGTCCTTCTCCACCATAGGAACAGTCAGTCTCTACCATAGGAACAGCCTGTCTCTGCAAGAACATCCTGTCTCCACCATAGGAACAGCCTGTCTCTACCATAGGAACAGCCTGTCTCCACCATAGGAACAGCCAGTCTCCACCAGAGGAACAGCCTGTCTCCACTATAGGAACATCCTGTCTCCACCATAGGAACAGCCTGTCTCTACCATAGGAACAGTCAGTCTCTACCATAGGAATAGCCAGTCTCCACCAGAGGAACAGCCTGTCTCTACCATAGGAACAGCCTGTCTCCACCATAGGAACAGACTGTCTCCACCATAGGAACAGTCAGTCTCTACCATAAGAACAGCCTGTCTCCACCATAGGAACAGACTGTCTCCACCATAGGAACAGTCAGTCTCTACCATAGGAACAGCCAGTCTCCACCATAGGAACAGTCAGTCTCTACCATAGGAACAGTCAGTCTCCACCATAGGAACAGCCAGTCTCCACTATAGGAACAGTCAGTCTCTACCATAGGAACAGTCAGTCTCCACCATAGGAACAGGCAGTCTCTACCATAGGAACAGCCAGTCTCCACAATAGGAACAGCCAGTCTCCACCATAGGAACAGCCTGTCTCCACCATAGGAACAGGCAGTCTCTACCATAGGAACAGGCAGTCTCTACCATAGGAACAGCCTGTCTCCACCATAGGAACAGTCAGTCTCTCCACCATAGGAACAGTCAGTCTCCACCATAGGAACAGGCAGTCTCCACCATAGGAACAGTCAGTCTCCACAATAGGAACAGTCAGTCTCTACCATAGGAACAGCCAGTCTCCACCATAGGAACAGCCAGTCTCTACCATAGGAACAGTCAGTCTCCACCATAAGAACAGAACCTGTCTCCACCATAGGAACAGTCAGCCTGTCTCCACCATAGGAACAGCCTGAACACTCCGTCTCCACCATAGGAACAGCCTGTCTCCACCATAGGAACAGAGCCTGTCTCTACCATAGGAACAGCCTGTCTCCACCATAGTAACAGTCAGTCTCTACCATAGGAACAGTCAGTCTCCACCATAGAAACAGCCAGTCTCCACCATAGGAAGTCAGTCTCTACCATAGGAACAGCCAGTCTCCACCATAGGAATAGGCAGTCTCTACCATGGGAACAGTCAGTCTCTACCAGTCAGTCTCTACCATAGGAAGAGTAAGTCTCTACCATAGAAACAGCCAGTCTCTACCATTGGAACAGCCAGTCTCCACCATAGGAACATCCAGTCTCCATCATAGGAACAGTCATTCTCCACCATAGGAACAGTCAGTCTCTACCATAGGAACAGCCTGTCTCTACCATAGGAACAGCATGTCTCCACCATAGGAACAGCCTGTCTCTACCATAGGAACAGCCTGTCTCCACCATAGGAACAGCCAGTCTCCACCATAGGAACAGCCTGTCTCCACTATAGGAACATCCTGTCTCCACCATAGGAACAGCCTGTCTCTACCATAGGAACAGTCAGTCTCTACCATAGGAATAGCCAGTCTCCACCAGAGGAACAGCCTGTCTCTACCATAGGAACAGACTGTCTCCACCATAAAGGAACAGTCAGTCTCTACCATAAGAACAGCCTGTCTCCACCATAGGAACAGACTGTCTCCACCATAGGAACAGTCGGTCTCTACCATAAGAACAGCCTGTCTCCACCATAGGAACAGACTGTCTCACCATAGGAACAGTCAGTCTCTACCATAGGAACAGCCAGTCTCCCACCACCATAGGAACAGTCAGTCTCTACCATAGGAACAGTTAGTCTCCACCATAGGAACAGCCAGTCTCCACTATAGGAACAGTCAGTCTCTACCATAGGAACAGTCAGTCTCCACCATAGGAACAGGCAGTCTCTACCATAGAACAGCCAGTCTCCACAGCCAGTCTCCACCATAGGAACAGCCTGTCTCCACCAGGGCAGGCAGTCTCTACCATAGGAACAGCCTGTCTCCACCATAGGAACAGCCTGTCTCCACCATAGGAACAGTCAGTCTCTACCATAGGAACAGCCTGTCTCCACCATAGGAACAGGCAGTCTCTACCATAGGAACAGCCTGTCTCCACAATAGGAACAGTCAGTCTCTACCATAGGAACAGCCAGTCTCCACTATAGGAACAGTCAGTCTCTACCATAGGAACAGTCAGTCTCCACCATAGGAACAGGCAGTCTCTACCATAGGAACAGTCAGTCTCCACCATAGGAACAGGCAGTCTCTATCATAAGAACAGCCTGTCTCCACCATAGGAACAGCCTGTCTCCACCATAGGAACAGGCAGTCTCTATCATAAGAACAGCCTGTCTCCACCATAGGAACAGCCTGTCTCCACCATAGGAACACTCCGTCTCCACCATAGGAACAGCCTGTCTCCACCATAGGAACAGAGCCTGTCTCTACCATAGGAACAGCCTGTCTCCACCATAGTAACAGTCAGTCTCTACCATAGGAACAGTCAGTCTCCACCATAGGAACAGCCAGTCTCCACCATAGGAAGTCAGTCTCTACCATAGGAACAGCCAGTCTCCACCATAGGAATAGGCAGTCTCTACCATGGGAACAGTCAGTCTCTACCAGTCAGTCTCTACCATAGGAAGAGTAAGTCTCTACCATAGGAAGAGTCAGTCTCTGCCATTGGAACAGACAGTATCTACCATAGGAACAGTCAGTCTCTACCATAGGAACATAGTGGCCTGAGTCTGAATCAACGGCCCCAGCAGTCCTGTGTCGGTCTGTGCTGTGGGCTGTGTCTGAATCAACGGCCCCAGCAGTCCTGTGTCGGTCTGTGCTGTGGGCTGTGTCTGAATCAACGGCCCCAGCAGTCCTGTGTCTGCCTGTGCTGTGGGCTGTGTCTGAATCAACGGCCCCAGCAGTCCTGTGTCTGCCTGTGCTGTGGGCTGTGTCTGAATCAACGGCCCCAGCAGTCCTGTGTCTGCCTGTGCTGTGGGCTGTGTCTGAATCAAAGGCCCCAGCAGCTCTTCAGTCAACAATTGGATACCCCAGGGATCACTCTGGAGCCACTCTGGAGCCACTCTCTCCCACTCTGGAGTCACTCTGGAGACACTCTGGAGCCACTCTGGAGCCACTCTGGAGCCACTCTGGAGCGATAAAATACACAAAGTTGTTTGAAGAAGTCTTGGCTTCCTCATCAGTTAAACAATATATTTCAGGAGGTCAGAGACGATAAAGAGACAGACGGAGCAAAAGAGACAGATAATAACGTGGGTGAGAGAAACACTCTTTCTGTGGTCTACATGAGGTGAAAGAAACAGCACACACTGTTAGAGGGACTGAATGTGTCTGTTGAAGTGAGGGCCTATAGGGAGGCTGGATCTTGGAGAAAGATGTGGATAGACACCAGATATACAGGAGTGGAGGAGTGTGTTTAGTAGCCTGCTGTCAGCCTCCCCATCAGAGAGGGACATGTTGCCAGACTTCTCCTACAAAGGGTGAAAAGGAATCTTTGACTTTCTCCTCATGCTTACAAGAGACATACTCTCTGCCTGAGTCCCTCTCAAAGGATGGCGACCAAAGCTGGTATCTTTGAATAAATACAAACAGAAACCCCCCAACTCCACATCTGAAATAGAGATGAATCAAGCTGTGGCCTCCAAAGTAATCAAAATGTATTTCCATATCTTGGTAATTGAATTGCGTACAAGCGGCAAGTTAATGAGGTCATCCTTTCCGCAGCAATGAGAGGAAAACACAAATAATTATCTCAAAAATCTTCCTTATGTAGCAATTAATTTGAACCCTCTCTCCTCTCCCCGTGTTCCCAGTTTGGGTGTGTGTATGTGTGTGGTTGAGTAGGTCATGGTTAAGGCTGAGTGGGATTGACATGCGATTGATGTGGCGGTGGTGCAGAGCCATGCGGTGTGACGTGGTGTAGACAGGGAGGTAATCAAGGCCCTACAGCTGTTCTGGGACTCAGAGACTTCCAGGTGACTGTCACCTGAAATTTCACATGCTGGCACTGTCTCCAAGAGTGTCTGGTCACTGGAGGAGAGGAGCACTGATCGGGCATCTGGCTCCAGGTGTGTGTGTGTGTGTGTGTGTGTGTGTGTGTGTGTGTGTGTGTGTGTGTGTGTGTGTGTGTGTGTGTGTGTGTGTGTGTGTGTGTGTGTGTGTGTGTGTGTGTGTGTGTGTGTGTGTGTGTGTGTGTGTGTGTGTGTGTGTGTGTGTGTGTGTGTGTGTGTGTGTGTTTGTGCTAGTATGTGTGTATTTAGGAAGATGAGGAGGTTGTCTCATACTGACATAGGAGGCGGGAGGAGAAGATGGAAGGAGCTTTGAGGCACATAGAAAGGGGGTCCGTCACTTGGCACCCAGCCAGGACTCTGACAAGCAGGAACAAGCCCTTAAAGCTGTGAGGGCGTCTGTCTGTTCCACCAGGGTAATACCACTCTACAGAGAACCTCTGTCTACTCTGCTCCATTCTGGGATCAGTGGGATGAAACACAAGACTGAAATATAGGACCGTGTGTGTGTGTGTGTGTGTATGATTGTGTGTGAATATGTGTGTGTTTGTGTGTGTGTATGTGTGTACTGTATGAGTAGGTTTGTCCAGTTGTTAAGGCCTAATATCATTTGAGGGGATTCTGAGATGTCATTCCAGTGACATCTGGAGGAGCCAGAGGCAGCACACTGGGCCCCACTGGGCAGCACTGGGCCCCACTGTGTAGGAAATGAGCTCTGTTATTTACCCTGTCACTCATCCCATGTTTCCATGTTGCTAAATTAACAAGGAAGTCACCCTCAGTGTCAGGTCCAGAGCTGGTCTCTCCTTTGCCTAACAGGGGGCCCTCCCCAAGGGGCCCTCCATGCTGCCGTGGGAGCGTTCTCTCTCCTAACAGGGGCCCTCCATGCTGCCGTGAGAAGCGTTCTCTCTCTAACAGGGGGAGGGCCTCACGTGTGCCGTAGAGCGTTCTCTCTCCCTAACAGGGACTCATTGCTGCCGTAGAGACGTTCTCTCTCCCTAACAGGAGACCCTCCAGTGCTAGTAGGGAAAGCAGTTCTCTCTCCTAACAGGAGGGCCTCCACCGTGCTGCCGCTGGGGGGAGACTATCTCTCCTAACAGGGGCCCTCACTCAGTGCTGCCGTGAGAGCGTTCTTTCTACCTAACAGGGGCCTCCTCTGCCAGTGAGAAGCGTTCTCTCTCTCCCTAACAGGGGGCCTCAAGTCTGCTGCCGTGGGAAGCGTTCTATCTCTAACAGGGGCCCTCCATTACTCACCATTGGGGAAGCGTTCTTTCTGCCTAACAGGGGCCCTCCCCTTGCCTTCATGCCCGTCGAGGGAAGCGGTTCTCTGCACTGTGGGGGCCCTCCGTGCTGCCGTAGGGGAAGCGTTCTTTCTGCCTAACAGGGGGCCCTCCCTGCTGCCGTAGGGAAGCGTTCTTTCTGCCTAACAGGGGCCCTCCTTGCTGCCGTAGGGGGAGCGTTCTTTCTGCCTAACAGGGGGCCCTCCTTGCTGCCGTAGGGGGAGCGTTCTTTCTGCCTAACAGGGGGCCCTCCATGCTGCCATAGGGGAAGACTGACAGAGCATTCAGAGCATTCAGAAAATACAGGGTTAATAAGCTTGGTAGTCTTCCCAGCAGCGTATGTGTCAGTAATTGAGATAATGGAAGAGGGGGTAGGACCTATCTAACCTCTAACCTTAATTTAGTCTTTTGCCTTATTTATGTGATATGCTCTGTCGGAGGGAAGGCCCCTGACAAAACAGATCAATGACCTATGACCCTGGAATAAAGTGACACCTTGTGTTTCCCTCACGTCCTCCATTAGAGCTAGTACATCTCCCATTTGTTCTTATTGACAGTGAAAAAAGGCCTTCATTATCCTCTGCTTCCTCATTGTCCTCCATTCAGAATGAGGTAGCTAACTGTTCATCTAGTGAAAGTAGCTAGCTAGCGTAACCTTCCCATTTCCCTCTGACATGTCGACTTCCTCTCCTTCCCTCAGCAACGTTGACAAACCGCTCCAAAAAACATGAATTATTCAGCTCGAAATTAATCTTAGTTTCACAAAAAAGGAAATGTGTTCTTACCCCTGAATGAAATTACATACTAAATAGGATTACATCAGCTCTGCTTCAACTCTATTCCATTGCCATCCCAACCAATTTACCTGCTTGACAAACACAGGGGAGAGGCAGTATGGGGAGCTAGCTGTATGCTAATGGGGGAATGCAGAAAGACGAATCCCAAAGTGACATTCATCTGATCACATTAACAGGAACCTTGTTATTTGTGTTAATTCAGATGTGATGGTTTTAATGTAAAGTGACAGACCCTGGGGCCAACTCATGACAATAAACTCTGTTCGT
>NW_025755303.1:0-7922 GCF_021184085.1 Oncorhynchus gorbuscha
CAGGTGAACGAGGACCCAAACGCGACTTAACAGAAACAGAGTTTATTAATGTTCAAAACGGAATAACAGAAATCCTCTAGATTGTAGAGGGGAAAACAACTGGAGAAGCGGCCACAGACTGCAGGTCGCTTCGGGTAGGCGCAGGCCGTAGTCGACTGAGACACCTGCTCACACGCAGCGTCTGATGAAGGCACAAAACACGACAGGACAGGGTGATACACAATCACGGCAAAAACACGACAGGACAGGGCGAAACGCAATCACAGCATGGTGAATACAATACAAGGAACCGACGGCACAGGAACGGATCACAAAGGAATAAATAGGGACTCTAATCAGGGGAAAGGATCAGGGAACAGGTGTGGGAAGACTAAATGATGATTAGGGGAATAGGAACAGCTGGGAGCAGGAACGGAACGACAGAGAGAAGAGAGAGCGAGAGAGTGAGAGAGGGAGGGGGAGAGAGAGGGATAGGAGGGAAAGAACCAAACAAGACCAGCAGAGGGAAACGAATAGCATGGGGAGCACAGGGACAAGACATGACAATAAATGACAAACATGACAGTACCCCCCACTCACCGAGCGCCCCTGGCGCTCTCGAGGAGGAACACTGGCAGCAACGGAGGAAATCATAGATCAAACGGTCCAGCACGTCCCGAGAAAGAACCCAACTCCTCTCCTCAGGACCGTAACGAAAAACGATAAAAAGGGAAACTAGGGTACTACTCTAAAAAAAATGAGAACTAGGGACAGACTGAGACACAGCAAGGGCAGGGACAAGAACAGGAGAGATGCGATGGCAGGGAACAGACTGAGACCCAGCAAGACCAGGAGCAGAAGCAGAAAAAATTACCAGACTTCTTCTGCGCGCAGTCTGAACACGCAGCCACGAAACGGCGCGTGTCACGCTCCTGAGTCGGCCACCAAAAGCGCTGGCGAATAGACGCAAGAGTGCCTCGAACACCGGGATGACCAGCTAACTTGGCAGAGTGAGCCCACTGAAGAACAGCCAGACGAGTGGAAACAGGAACGAAAAGGAGGTTACTAGGACAAGCAAGCGCGGCAACGCAGTGTGCGTGAGTGCTTGCTTAACCTGTCTTTCAATTCCCCAGACTGTTAACCCGACAACACGCCCATAAGGAAGAATCCCCTCGGGATCAGTAGACGCCACAGAAGAACTAAACAGACGGGATAAGGCATCAGGCTTGGTGTTCTTGCTACCCGGACGGTAAGAAATCACAAACTCGAAACGAGCGAAAAACAACGCCCAACGAGCTTGACGGGCATTAAGTCGTTTGGCAGAACGGATGTACTCAAGGTTCTTATGGTCTGTCCAAACGACAAAGGAACGGTCGCCCTCCAACCACTGTCGCCATTCGCCTAGGGCTAAGCGGATGGCGAGCAGTTCACGGTTACCCACATCATAGTTGCGCTCAGATGGCGACAGGCGATGAGAAAAATAAGCGCAAGGATGAACCTTATCGTCAGACTGGAAGCGCTGGGATAGAATGGCTCCCACGCCTACCTCTGAAGCGTCAACCTCGACAATGAATTGTCTAGTGACGTCAGGAGTAACGAGGATAGGAGCGGACGTAAAACGTTCTTTTAGAAGATCAAAAGCTCCCTGGGCGGAACCGGACCACTTAAAACACGTCTTGACAGAAGTAAGAGCTGTGAGAGGGGCAGCAACTTGACCGAAATTACGAATGAAACGCCGATAGAAATTAGCGAAACCTAAAAAGCGCTGCAACTCGACACGTGACCTTGGAACGGGCCAATCACTGACAGCTTGGACCTTAGCGGAATCCATCTGAATGCCTTCAGCGGAAATAACGGAACCGAGAAAGGTAACGGAGGAGACATGAAAAGAGCACTTCTCAGCCTTTACGTAGAGACAATTCTCTAAAGGCGCTGTAGAACACGCCGAACGTGCTGAACATGAATCTCGAGTGACGGAGAAAAAAAAATCAGGATATCGTCAAGATAGACAAAAACAAAAATGTTCAGCATGTCTCTCAGAACATCATTAACTAATGCCTGAAAAACAGCTGGCGCATTGGCGAGACCGAACGGCAGAACCCGGTACTCAAAATGCCCTAACGGAGTGTTAAACGCCGTTTTCCACTGTCCCCCTCTCTGATGCGCACGAGATGGTAAGCGTTACGAAGGTCCAACTTAGTAAAGCACCTGGCTCCCTGCAGAATCTCGAAGGCTGATGACATAAGGGGAAGCGGATAACGATTCTTAACCGTTATGTCATTCAGCCTCGATAATCCACGCAGGGGCGCAGAGTACCGTCCTTCTTCTTAACAAAAGAACCCCGCCCCGGCCGGAGAAGAAGAAGGCACTATGGTACCGGCGTCAAGAGACACAGACAAATAATCCTCGAGAGCCTTACGTTCGGGAGCCGACAGAGAGTATAGTCTACCTCGAGGAGGCGTGGTCCCTGGAAGGAGATCAATACTACAATCATACGACCGGTGAGGAGGAAGGGAGTTGGCTCGGGACCGACTGAAGACCGTGCGCAGATCATGATATTCCTCCGGCACTCCTGTCAAATCGCCAGGTTCCTCCTGAGAAGTAGGGAGAGAAGAAACGGGAGGGATGGCAGACATTAAACACTTCACATGACAAGAAACGTTCCAGGATAGGATAGAATTACTAGACCAATTAATAGAAGGATTATGACATACTAGCCAGGGATGACCCAAAACAACAGGTGTAAACGGTGAACGGAAAATCAAAAAAGAAATAGTCTCACTGTGGTTACCAGATACTGTGAGAGTTAAAGGTAGTGTCTCAAATTTGATACTGGGAAGATGACTACCATCTAAGGCAAACATGGGCGTAGGCTTGTCTAACGGTCTGAAAGGAATGTTATGTTTCCGAACCCATGCTTCGTCCATGAAACAACCTTCAGCCCCAGAGTCAATCAAGGCACTGCATGTAGCACCCGAACCGGTCCAGCGTAGATGGACCGACATAGTAGTACAAGATCTAGATGAAGAGGACTGAGTAGTAGCGCTCACCAGTAGCCCTCCGCTTACTGATGGGCTCTGGCCTCTTACTGGACATGAATTAACAAAATGTCCAGCAACTCCGCAATAGAGGCACAGGCGGTTGGTGATCCTCCGTTCCCTCTCCTTATTCGAGATGCGAATCCCTCCCAGCTGCATGGGCTCAGTCTCAAAGCCAGAGGAGGAGATGGTTGCGATGCGGAGCAGGGAAACACCGTTGATGCGAGCTCTCTTCCACGAGCCCGGTGACGAAGATCTACCCGTCGTTCTATGCGGATGGCGAGAGCAATCAAAGAGTCCACATCTGAAGGAACCTCCCGGGAGAGAATCTCATCCTTAACCACTGCGTGGAGTCCCTCCAGAAAACGAGCGAGCAGCGCCGGCTCGTTCCACTCACTAGAGGCAGCAAGAGTGCGAAACTCAATGGAATAATCCGTTATGGACCGTTCACCTTGGCATAAGGAAGCCAGGGCCCTAGAAGCCTCCCCACCAAAAACTGAACGGTCAAAAACCCGAATCATCTCCTCTTTAAAGTTCTGGAATTTGATAGAGCAATCAGCCCTTGCCTCCCAGATAGCTGTGCCCCATTCTCGAGCCCGGCCAGTAAGGAGTGAAATGACGTAAGCAACCCGAGCTCTCTCTCTAGAGTATGTGTTGGGTTGGAGAGAGAACACAATCTCACACTGCGTGAGAAAGGAGCGGCACTCAGTGGGCTGCCCGGAGTAGCAAGGTGGGTTATTAACCCTAGGTTCTGGAGGCTCGGCAGGCCAGGAAGTAACAGGTGGCACGAGACGAGACTCTGGAACTGTCCAGAGAGGTCGGAAACCTGAGCGGCCAGGTTCTCCACGGCATGGCGAGCAGCGGACAATTCCTGCTCGTGTCTGCCGAGCATGGCTCCTTGATCTCGACGGCAGTGTAACGAGCGTCTGAAGTCGCTGGGTCCATTCCTTGGTCGGTTCCTTCTGTCATGCAGGTGAACGAGGACCCAAACGCGACTTAACAGAAACAGAGTTTATTAATGTTCAAAACGGAATAACAGAAATCCTCTAGATTGTAGAGGGGAAAACAACTGGAGAAGCGGCCACAGACTGCAGGTCGCCGGGTAGGCGCAGGCCGTAGTCGACTGAGACACCTGCTCACACGCAGCGTCTGATGAAGGCACAAAACACGACAGGACAGGGTGATACACAATCACGGCAAAAACACGACAGGACAGGGCGAAACGCAATCACAGCATGGTGAATACAATACAAGGAACCGACGGCACAGGAACGGATCACAAAGGAATAAATAGGGACTCTAATCAGGGGAAAGGATCGGGAACAGGTGTGGGAAGACTAAATGATGATTAGGGGAATAGGAACAGCTGGGAGCAGGAACGGAACGACAGAGAGAAGAGAGAGCGAGAGAGTGAGAGAGGGAGGGGGAGAGAGAGGGATAGGAGGGAAAGAACCAAACAAGACCAGCAGAGGGAAACGAATAGCATGGGGAGCACAGGGACAAGACATGACAATAAATGACAAACATGACATCAACAAATCACAGATCAACACTTTGAAAGTTTCTTGATCCTATTTTTCTCTTTCTGTCTTCCAATTTGTAACAATTTCTGTCTGGCATGAAAAATATATTTGCACATAGTGTTACGTGGTAAGGTTGGACCCAGGTGCAGAGATGAGACCAGATGAAGAATCAGTGGTTAAGGATTAACATAATACTTTACTGATAGACAGTAGCCACAGGATCACAGAATACTGGAAAAAACCAACAAAGTCTTGAAAACCCACTCAGGAAAAATGCACACTGTAAACATTTCAAGGTTCTGCAAAGTACCCCCGAAAAGCCATTCACTTTCACAGGGACACAATCATGAAATAATAAGAAACACCTGAGTCCAAAAAAGTATCTAGGGTCAGCCACCCTCTCAGCCACCCTCTGGTGCCAGGAAGAACCATGACAGCACCCACCCCCCTCGAGGAGTGGCTCCAGCCGCGGAGCCATGACGACCACCACATAGTTTTTTAAACGTCTCTAACAAGACCCGGACCCAGGATGTCCCGGGCAGGCACCCACGCCCTCTCCTTGGGACCATAGCCCTCCCGAACCCGAACTGACACTCGGATGGCGACAGTCAAGTGGACGAGTTTGGCAGTGTGTTATGAGCATTTTCCGCACAGATGATGAACTTGCTCTAGTTGCTGGCCTGAATGGAGATGAACCAGCTTGCCCACTCAGTTTGCCAATTTGACTCTGGTGGAACCCTGAGGAGAGACTCACCGACACCCCCAACAGGGAGTGGAAGGACTTCCAGTACCGTGAAATGAACTGGGGACCACGATCTTAAGACAATTTCCTGGGGAAGCCTGTGTAGTCGAAAGACGGTCTCCTTTGCTGAGGGCAACTTGGGTAAGGCAATGAAATGGACGTCCTTGGAGAACCAATCGACAACCACCAGGATAGTGGTAAGCCTTCAGGATGGAGGTAACCCTGTGATAAAGTCTACAGACAGGTGGGACCATGGCCGGCTGGGGATGGCAGAGATTGGAGCAACACAGCTGGTCGCTGTTGTGAGGACTTACGCTGGGCACAGGTGGAACATGCCGCAACAAATGATCTCACAGAACTTGTGTCTGATTAACCCCTGGATGCCCAGTTAATTTGTAGGAGTGTCCTCATTGTAGTACTCGAGAACGGGCTGATCATGGAACATAAAGTCTATTAGGGGAACTTGGGCCAGGGTCAGGTATTCGGGTCTGGGCTTGTTGTACCGTGGTCTCAATACTCCATACCACGAGAGCCAAAATGTGGGAGAACTCTTGGTCTTCAACGGATGCCAGAGGAGAGGGCGAGGCTTTTGTGTGGGTCTTAGACATTTAGACTGGCAGTTCTTACCCCAGTCTAGTAGGTGTCACGTGGACCAGTTGAATTGTGGGTTATGTAGTGCTAGCCAGGGGTACCCTAGGATAACGGGGTTCTCAGGAGCAGTGATCAAAAGAAAACGTATAGTCTCTGAGGGGTTCACCCCAACCTGCAGTAGAACGGGCTTGGTCTGATATTCCACCTGGCCGGAGCCAATGGTGCATTCATCAGGGGTTTGAATATGCAGAGGGATGGGGACATTTGTAGCAGGATATTTCTAAGTCTCCCGCGAAGACTTGATCAATGAAATTACCCGCTGACCCCGGAGTCTACGAAGGCTTGAATCTGGTGATGACGGTTTACTCAGTGGAGGGTTGCGGGTAGTGATAGACGGAGACTGGGTAGCCGGGGTGAAACTGCACATCTCGACAGGGTCTCCGCTTGTCCTGGCGAGCCCTGGCATTTCCCATCAGTTCTGGGCATGTAGCCTTCGTGCATGCGCCGGTCACGCACCTGTCGGTTCAGATGTGTGCGTCCCAGCTGCATGGAGTGCTCACTGCTGGGTTCGGTTGGCTTGGGGTGCTCAGGAATCCGGGATACTGGGGAGGTGTCAAAAAGGCGCTGTCTCACTCATTCTCGGAGGCGGCTGTAGATCCTGATTGCCATCCTCTCCCGGTTCCCGAGAGGCCAGTTCATCCTTGCTGGAGTTAGACAAACCCTGGGGTTTGGAATGGGGTGACCATATTCCACCCACTCATGGCGGCGTGGTTGCAGAACTCAATGACGAAGTCTGCTACTTGCCTGGCCCCTTGGTGGATGTTGCACAGTCGGCTGGCCCCTTCTCGTCCACCAACTGGGTGGTCGAAGACCTCGTCGCAGCTCAGCAATGAAGGCTAATATGGAGTTGCAGGATGGTGGTTTCTGTTCCCACAACGCCATTGCCCACATCAGGGCCTTGCTCAAGAGTAGAGCGAGGATGTAAGCGATCATGGACCGATCTGTGTGGAATGAGGAGGACTGTATCTCGAACACCAGAGAAAGAGACTTGTGCATTGGCTCCTCCTGTGTTGGGGTTGGACTGTGGTTGGAGGGAGTTGGTAACTGATATTTGGGAGAGTTGTTCTTGCTGCCTCCTTGGTGGGTTACAACATTCCTGATCTGAGTGATCTCTGCTGGGTCCATTTTGGAGGCAGAAGCTTGCTGTGACGTGGTAAGGTTGGACCCAGGTGCAGAGACGAGACCAGATGAGGAATCTATGGTTAAGGATAAACATAATTCTTTACTGATAGACAGTAGCAGCAGGATCATAGAACACTGGAAAAAACAACAAACACTAGTCTCAAAAACTCACTCAGAAAACAAACGCACATGGTAAACAATTAAAGCTTCTGCAAAGGACCACAGAAGACACAACGATTATAACAGGGACATAATCAGGAAATAATTAGACACACCTGAGTCAATAAAAGTCTCTACGGCAGTCTCTGCGCCACCATGTGCCAGGAGGTACAATGACACGTAGTTGTTGATGTATCTGGCAAAAGGGACATTACAGACAAATGAAGGGTTTACCTATTTACCCAGAATCGTCCAGAAATCTTGGTCTGTGTCAACCATGCTACTAAAAGAATTCCCCCTGTTCTCAGAATTCATTCAGCAAGGGAAGCTCAATACGTCTTCATAGTGTAACTAATAAGCAATTATTTTACTGTTGAGGGCCACATTGGAGTATAAAGCCGTGCAAGAAGCTGCTCATTTTCACAATTATAAATGACAATTGTTTGGTTAACAATGCAGAAACGACTGATATCCCAATTGATTTAGTCAAGGGTTCATCTAGAAAAAGCTTGTAAAATCACACCACTTTCTCGCAAGTTTTCAGCAAATGTTAAGGCAGTTTCGGACCAAAAGCGCTCTTCCATGCTGCCTGTCCTCTGCTGGGCCCATGTTAGCCAATCTGTGAGACAAATGATCCAATTCAATGTTTTGTTTGTCACTTTTGTTTGTTTGCTTCCTGACCCACAAGCGTTCAATATGGGGCTGTTT
>NW_025755304.1:0-7922 GCF_021184085.1 Oncorhynchus gorbuscha
TGTGTGTGACTGAGAGAGACCAAGGGAAAGTGAGTGCTTGTGACTCTCCTGTGTGTGACTGAGAGAGACCAAGGGAAAGTGAGTGCTTGTGACTCTCCTGTGTGTGACTGAGAGAGACCAAGGGAAAGTGAGTGCTTGTGACTCTCCTGTGTGTGACTGAGAGAGACCAAGGGAAAGTGAGTGCTTGTGGACTCTCCTGTGTGTGACTGAGAGAGACCAAGGAAAGTGAGTGCTTGTGACTACTCCTGTGTGACTGAGAGAGACCAAGGAAAGTGAGTGCTTGTGACTCTCCTGTGTGTGACTGAGAGAGACCAAGAGAAGTGAGTGCTTGTGACTCTCCTGTGTGTGACTGAGAGAGACCAGGGAAAGTGAGTGCTTGTGACTCTCCTGTGTGTGACTGAGAGAGACCAAGGGAAAGTGAGTGCTTGTGACTCTCCTGTGTGTGACTGGGGAAGGAGACCAAGGGAAAAGTGCTTGTGACTCTCCTGTGTGACTGGAAGACCAAGGGAAAGTTGTGACTCTCTCCTGTGTGTGACTGAGAGAGACCAAAGGGAAAGTGAGTGCTTATGACTCTCCTGTGTGTGACTGAGAGAGACCAAGGGGAAAGTGAGTGCTTGTGACTCTCCTGTGTGACTGAGAGAGACCAAGGGAAAGTGAGTGCTTGTGACTCTCCTGTGTGTGACTGAGAGACCAAGGGAAAGTGAGTGCTGAGAGTAATCTGACTCTCCTGTGTGTGACTGAGAGAGACCAAGGGAAAGTGAGTGCTTGTGACTCTCCTGTGTGACTGAGAGAGACCAAGGGAAAGTGAGTGCCAGACTCTCCTGAGAGAGACCAAGGAAAGTGAGTGTGTGACTGAGAGAGACCAAGGAAAGTGAGTGCTTTGACTCTGTGTGACTCTCCTGTGTGTGACTGAGAGAGACCAAGGGAAAGTGAGTGCTTGTGACTCTCCTGTGTGTGACTGAGAGAGACCAAGGGAAAGTGAGTGCTTGTGACTCTCCTGTGTGACTGAGAGAGACCAAGGGAAAGTGAGTGCTTGTGACTCTCCTGTGTGACTGAGAGAGACCAAGGGAAAGTGAGTGCTGTGTGTGACTGAGAGAGACAAGGGAGTTAGTGCTCCTGTGTGACTGAGAGAGACCAAGGGAAAGTGAGCTTGTGACTCTCCTGTGTGTGACTGAGAGAGACCAAGGAAAGTGAGTGCTTGTGACTCTCCTGTGTGTGACTGAGAGAGACCAAGGGAAAGTGAGTGCTTGTGACTCTCCTGTGTGTGACTGAGAGAGACCAAGGGAAAGTGAGTGCTTGTGACTCTCCTGTGTGTGACTGAGAGAGACCAAGGGAAAGTGAGTGCTTGTGACTCTCCTGTGTGTGACTGAGAGAGACCAAGGGAAAGTGAGTGCTTGTGACTCTCCTGTGTGTGACTGAGAGAGACCAAGGGAAAGTGAGTGCTTGTGACTCTCCTGTGTGTGACTGAGAGAGACCAAGGGAAAGTGAGTGCTTGTGACTCTCCTGTGTGTGACTGAGAGAGACCAAGGGAAAGTGAGTGCTTGTGACTCTCCTGTGTGTGACTGAGAGAGACCAAGGGAAAGTGAGTGCTTGTGACTCTCCTGTGTGTGACTGAGAGAGACCAAGGGAAAGTGAGTGCTTGTGACTCTCCTGTGTGTGACTGAGAGAGACCAAGGGAAAGTGAGTGCTTGTGACTCTCCTGTGTGTGACTGAGAGAGACCAAGGGAAAGTGAGTGCTTGTGACTCTCCTGTGTGTGACTGAGAGAGACCAAGGGAAAGTGAGTGCTTGTGACTCTCCTGTGTGTGACTGAGAGAGACCAAGGGAAAGTGAGTGCTTGTGACTCTCCTGTGTGTGACTGAGAGAGACCAAGGGAAAGTGAGTGCTTGTGACTCTCCTGTGTGTGACTGAGAGAGACCAAGGGAAAGTGAGTGCTTGTGACTCTCCTGTGTGTGACTGAGAGAGACCAAGGGAAAGTGAGTGCTTGTGACTCTCCTGTGTGTGACTGAGAGAGACCAAGGAAAGTGAGTGCTTGTGACTCTCCTGTGTGTGACTGAGAGAGACCAAGGGAAGTGAGTGCTCTCCTGTGTGTGACTGAGAGAGACCAAGGGAAAGTGAGTGCTTGTGACTCTCCTGTGTGTGACTGAGAGAGACCAAGGAAAGTGAGTGCTTGTGACTCTCCTGTGTGTGACTGAGAGAGACCAAGGGAAAGTGAGTGCTTGTGACTCTCCTGTGTGTGACTGAGAGAGACCAAGGGAAAGTGAGTGCTTGTGACTCTCCTGTGTGTGACTGAGAGAGACCAAGGGAAAGTGAGTGCTTGTGACTCTCCTGTGTGTGACTGAGAGACCAAGGGAAAGTGACTCTCTGTGTGTGTGCTTGTGACTCTCCTGTGTGTGACTGAGAGAGACCAAGGGAAAGTGAGTGCTTGTGACTCTCCTGTGTGTGACTGAGAGAGACCAAGGGAAAGTGAGTGCTTGTGACTCTCCTGTGTGTGACTGAGAGAGACCAAGGGAAAGTGAGTGCTTGTGACTCTCCTGTGTGTGACTGAGAGAGACCAAGGGAAAGTGAGTGCTTGTGACTCTCCTGTGTGTGACTGAGAGAGACCAAGGGAAAGTGAGTGCTTGTGACTCTGTGTGTGACTGAGAGAGACCAAGGGAAAGTGAGTGCTTGTGACTCTCCTGTGTGTGACTGAGAGAGACCAAGGGAAAGTGAGTGCTTGTGACTCTCCTGTGTGTGACTGAGAGAGACCAAGGGAAAGTGAGTGCTTGTGACTCTCCTGTGTGTGACTGAGAGAGACCAAGGGAAAGTGAGTGCTTGTGACTCTCCTGTGTGTGACTGAGAGAGACCAAGGGAAAGTGAGACCAAGGGAAAGTGAGTGCTTGTGACTCTCCTGTGTGTGACTGAGAGAGACCAAGGAAAGTGAGTGCTTGTGACTCTCCTGTGTGTGACTGAGAGAGACCAAGGGAAAGTGAGTGCTTGTGACTCTCCTGTGTGTGACTGAGAGAGACCAAGGGAAAGTGAGTGCTTGTGACTCTCCTGTGTGTGACTGAGAGAGACCAAGGGAAAGTGAGTGCTTGTGACTCCTGTGTGTGACTGAGAGAGACCAAGGGAAAGTGAGTGCTTGTGACTCTCCTGTGTGTGACTGAGAGAGACCAAGGGAAAGTGAGTGCTTGTGACTCTCCTGTGTGTGACTGAGAGAGACCAAGGGAAAGTAGTGCTGTGACTCTCCTGTGTGTGACTGAGAGAGACCAAAGGGAAAGTGAGTGCTTGTGACTCTCCTGTGTGTGACTGAGAGAGACCAAGGGAAAGTTAGTGCTTGTGACTCTCCTGTGTGACTGACTGAGAGACTCCCTGTGTGTGACCAGAGGAGACCAAAGTGAGTGCTTGTGACTCTCCTGTGTGTGACTGAGAGAGACCAAGGGAAAGTGAGTGCTTGTGACTCTCCTGTGTGTGACTGAGAGAGACCAAGGGAAAGTGAGTGCTTGTGACTCTCCTGTGTGTGACTGAGAGAGACCAAGGGAAAGTGAGTGCTTGTGACTCTCCTGTGTGTGACTGAGAGAGACCAAGGGAAAGTGAGTGCTTGTGAGAGTGCTTGTGACTCTCCTGTGTGTGACCAAGGGAAAGTGAGTGTGTGAAGAGAGACCAAGGGAAAGTGCTTGTGACTCTCCTGTGTGTGACTGAGAGAGACCTCAAGGAAATGGTCCTTCTGTAGCTCAGTTGGTAGAGCATGGCGCTTGTAACGCCTGTGTGTGACTAGAATGTATGCACACATGACTGTAAGTCTCTTTGGATAAAAGCGTCTGCTAAATGGCATATATTATTATTATTATTAAGTATTCCCTCAGCAGATTTAGATCATGGAACATATTTAGTTATTCAAACATACATACTTATACACTCCCATGATGTAGAAATTATATGACATACTGGAAACATACTGTAGATGTACTGTATGTTTTTGCCTAAAGATTTAGCGTGAGTTTTCTCTGCAGAGTGTTACAATTTGGCAGAGACCAGCAACAGCACTGATACAATGAGATGTCCTATAGAGTCTTTGCTAGATACCATAGTTAAGAATATAATAATATGCATATATGCCATTGAGCAAACACTTTTGCGACTTACAGTCATGTGTTCATACATTTTACTTGTGGATGGACCCGGGAATCAAATACACAACCCTGACAATGCAAGTGCCCTGCTCTAACAACTGAGCCACACAGGACCCCAACTGAGCCACACACGACCCCCAACTGAGCCACACAGGACCCCCAACTGAGCCACACAGGACCCCCAACTGAGCCACACACAACCCCCAACTGAGCCACACAGGACCCCCAACTGAGCCACACAGGACCCCCAACTGAGCCACACAGGACCCCCAACTGAGCCACACAGAACCCCCAACTGAGCCCACAGGACCCCCAACTGAGCCTTACAGGACCCCCAACTGAGCCTTACAGGACCCCAACTGAGCCACACAGGACCCCCAACTGAGCCACACAGGACCCCCAACTGAGCCACATAGGACCCCCAACTGAGCCACATAGGACCCCCAACTGAGCCACACAGGTTACAGAAGTCCTACATGTTGCTCTTGAAGTCTGTCGATGTCTGTCTCTTGAAATCTGGTTAAACATGGTCTTTGAACATAGAAAACAACATCTATAACCATATTCAACTTTTCTAATATTTTTTACAGCTTGACAACCTCGTCAGTCACTCTGTAGATGTCATCCCGTCTGCATGGAAAGGCTCTTTAATATATTAAGAAAATGCATGCTATAACTAAACATTGTTTTGTGCTGTCAAAAAGCATCAGCTCATTCGTCAGGCTAGCTGGGACACTACAGATGTGCTTACTGCACACAGACACCCCAGTGTGCTTACTGCACTATTACCAAACAGAAAACCCAGTGTGCTTACTGCACTATTACCAAACAGAAAACCCAGTGTGCTTACTGCACTATTACCAACCAGAAAACCCAGTGTGCTTACTGCACTATTACCAAACACACAACCCAGTGTGCTTACTGCACTATTACCAAACAGACACCCCAGTGTGCATACTGCACTATTACCAAACACACAACCCAGTGTGCTTACTACACTATTACCAAACACACACCCCAGTGTGCTTACTGCACTATTACCAAACAGAAAACCCAGTGTGCTTACTGCACTATTACCAAACAGAAAACCCAGTGTGCTTACTGCACTATTACCAAACAGAAACCCCAGTGTGCTTACTGCACTATTACCAAACAGAAACCCCAGTGTGCTTACTGCACTATTACCAAACAGAAACCCCAGTGTGCTTACTGCACTATTAACAAACAGAAAACCAGTGTGCTTACTGCACTATTACCAAACAGACACCCCAGTGTGCTTACTACACTATTACCAAACAGACACCCCAGTGTGCTTACTGCACTATTACCAAACAGAAAACCCAGTGTGCTTACTGCACTATTACCAAACAGACACCCCAGTGTGCTTACTACACTATTACCAAACAGACACCCCAGTGTGCTTACTGCACTATTACCAAACAGACACCCCAGTGTGCTTACTACACTATTACCAAACAGACACCCCAGTTTGCTTACTGCACTATTACCAAACAGAAACCCCAGTGTGCTTACTGCACTACCAAACAGAAACCCAGTGTGCTTACTGCATATTACCAAACAGAAACCCCAGTGTGCTTACTGCACTATTACCAAACAGAAACCCCAGTGTGCTTACTGCACTATTACCAAACAGAAAACCCAGTGCTTACTGCACTATTACCAAACAGAAACCCCAGTGTGCTTACTGCACTATTACCAAACAGAAACCCCAGTGTGCTTACTGCACTATTAACAAACAGAAAACCAGTGTGCTTACTGCACTATTACCAAACAGACACCCCAGTGTGCTTACTACACTATTACCAAACAGACACCCCAGTGTGCTTACTGCACTATTACCAAACAGAAAACCCAGTGTGCTTATCAACATTACCAAACAGACACCCCAGTGTGCTTACTACACTATTACCAAACAGACACCCCAGTGTGCTTACTGCACTATTACCAAACAGACACCCCAGTGTGCTTACTACACTATTACCAAACAGACACCCCAGTGTGCTTACTGCACTATTACCAAACAGAAACCCCAGTGTGCTTACTGCACTATTACCAAACAGAAACCCCAGTGTGCTTACTGCACTATTACCAAACAGAAACCCCAGTGTGCTTACTGCACTATTACCAAACAGAAACCCCAGTGTGCTTACTGCACTATTACCAAACAGAAACCCCAGTGTGCTTACTGCACTATTACCAAACAGAAACCCCAGTGTGCTTACTGCACTATTACCAAACAGAAAACCAGTGTGCTTACTGCACTATTACCAAACAGAAACCCCAGTGTGCTTACTGCACTATTACCAAACAGAAACCCCAGTGTGCTTACTGCACTATTACCAAACAGAAACCCCAGTGTGCTTACTGCACTATTACCAAACAGAAACCCCAGTGTGCTTACTGCACTATTACCAAACAGAAACCCCAGTGTGCTTACTGCACTATTACCAAACAGAAACCCCAGTGTGCTTACTGCACTATTAACAAACAGAAAACCAGTGTGCTTACTGCACTATTACCAAACAGACACCCCAGTGTGCTTACTACACTATTACCAAACAGACACCCCAGTGTGCTTACTGCACTATTACCAAACAGAAAACCCAGTGTGCTTACTGCACTATTACCAAACAGACACCCCAGTGTGCTTACTACACTATTACCAAACAGACACCCCAGTGTGCTTACTGCACTATTACCAAACAGACACCCCAGTGTGCTTACTACACTATTACCAAACAGACACCCCAGTGTGCTTACTGCACTATTACCAAACAGAAACCCCAGTGTGCTTACTGCACTATTACCAAACAGAAACCCCAGTGTGCTTACTGCACTATTACCAAACAGAAAACCCCAGTGTGCTTACTGCACTACACAAACAGAAACCCCACTGCACTATTACCAAACAGAAACCCCAGTGTGCTTACTGCACTATTACCAAACAGAAACCCCAGTGCTTACTGCACTATTACCAAACAGAAACCCCAGTGTGCTTACTGCACTATTACCAAACAGAAACCCCAGTGTGCTTACTGCACTATTACCAAACAGAAACCCCAGTGCTTACTGCACTATTACCAAACAGAAACCCCAGTGTGCTTACTGCACTATTACCAAACAGAAACCCCAGTGTGCTTACTGCACTATTACCAAACAGAAACCCCAGTGTGCTTACTGCACTATTACCAAACAGAAACCCCAGTGTACTTGCTTACTGCACTATTACCAAACAGAAACCCCAGTGTGCTTACTGCACTATTACCAAACAGAAACCCCTGCTTACTGCACTTACCAAACAGAAACCCCAGTGTGCTTACTGCACTATTACCAAACAGAAACCCCAGTGTGCTTACTGCACTATTACCAAACAGAAACCCCAGTGTGTGCTTACTGCACTATTACCAAACAAACCCCAGTGTGTCTTACTGCACTATTACCAAACAGAAAACCCCAGTGTGCTTACTGCACTCAAACAGAAACCCCAGTGTGCTTACTGCACTGCAAACAGAAACCCCAGTGTGCTTACTGCACTATTACCCCAGTGTGCTTACTAAAAATTATTACCAAACAGAAACCCCAGTGTGCTTACTGCACTATTACCAAACAGAACCCCAGTGTGCTTACTGCACTATTACCAAACAGAAACCCCAGTGTGCTTACTGCACTATTACCAAACAGAAACCCCAGTGTGCTTACTGCACTATTACCAAACAGAAAACCCAGTGTGCTTACTGCACTATTACCAAACAGAAACCCCAGTGTGCTTACTGCACTATTACCAAACAGAA
>NW_025755305.1:0-7921 GCF_021184085.1 Oncorhynchus gorbuscha
GTTTGTGATTTCTTACCGTCCGGGTAGCAAGAACACCAAGCCTGATGCCTTATCCCGTCTGTTTAGTTCTTCTGTGGCTTCTACTGATCCCGAGGGATTCTTCCTTATGGGCGTGTTGTCGGGTTAACAGTCTGGGGAATTGAAAGACAGGTTAAGCAAGCACTCACGCACACTGCGCCGCCGCGCGCTTGTCCTAGTAACCTCCTTTTCGTTCCTGTTTCCACTCGTCTGGCTGTTCTTCAGTGGGCTCACTCTGCCAAGTTAGCTGGTCATCCCGGTGTTCGAGGCACTCTGCGTCTATTCGCCAGCGCTTTTTGGTGGCCGACTCAGGAGCGTGACACGCGCCGTTTCTGCGGGCTGCTTGCTCCGGACTGCGCGCAGACTCAAGTCGGGTAACTCCTCTCCTGCCGGTCGCGTCTCAGACCGGGGCTCCCCATTCCTTCTGAGCTCATGGTCTCACATCGCTTTAGACTTCATTACCGGGTCTGCCTTTGTCTGCGTGGGAAGACTGTGATTCTGACGGTTGCTCAGGGTCTCTAAGGCGGCACATTTCTATTCCCTCTTCAAATTTCCTTCCGCTAAGGAGACGCACAAATCATTATTGAGAATGTATCGTGAATTCATGGCTCGCCGTTAGACGCCAAGCTTTCAGACAGAGGCCCGCACTTCACGCCACAGTTTCTTTGCGTGAGTTCTGTCGCTTGGATTGGTGCGTTCAATAGTCTTCTTCCGGGCTTCATCCCTAGTCTAACGGTCAAGCAGAGAGGGCCAATCAGACGATTGGTCGTGCTACTACGCAGCCTTTCTTTCAGAAACCTGCGTCTTGCAGAACAGCTCCCCTGGGCAGAATACGCCTGGCCACCTGCTTCCTTCAAGCCTGCTACCGGGTTATGCCTCCCGCTCTTGTGAGTAGTCTGGGTTACCAGCCTCCTCTCTGTTCTCATCCCAGTTTGCCGAGTCCATGCTCCTCCGCTCAAGCTTGCTTTGTCCAACGTTGTGAGCGACCTGGAGGAGGGTGAGGTCTGCACTTTGCCGTTATAGGGGCATAGATCGTGAGAGCCGCCAAGCCAAACGCAGGATTAAGTCCAAGGTATTGCGGCCAGAGAGTGTGGCTTTCCACTCGCAACCTCCTCTCTTACGACAGCTTCTCGTAAGTTGACTCCGCGGTTCATTGGTCCGTTCCGTGTCTCCCAGGTCGTCAATCCTGTCGCTGTGCGACTGCTTCTTCCGCGACATCTTCGTCGCGTCCATCCTGTCTTCCATGTCTCCTGTGTCAAGCCCTTTCTTCGCACCCCCGTTCGTCTTCCCTCCCCCTCCCGTCCTTGTCGAGAGCGCACCTATTTACAAGGTACATAAGATCATGGACATGCGTTCTCGGGGACGGGGTCACCAATACTTAGTGGATTGGGAGGGTTACGGTCCTGAGGAGAGGAGTTGGGTTCCGTCTCGGGACGTGCTGGACCGTTCACTCATTGATGATTTCCTCCGTTGCCGCCAGGATTCCTCCTCGAGTGCGCCAGGAGGCGCTCGGTGAGTGGGGGGTACTGTCATGTTTTGTCATTTATTATCATGTCTTGTCCCTGTGCTTCCCATTCTATTCGTTTCCCTCTGCTGGTCTTATTAGGTTCTTTCCCCTCTTCTATCCCTCTCTCTCCCTCCCTCTTTCACTCTCGCTCTTCTATCGTTCCGTTCCTGCTCCCAGCTGGGCACCTCCTATTCCCCCTAATCATAATTTAGTCTTCCACACCTGTTCCCGATCCTTTTCCCTGATTAGAGTCCCCGTTTCTCTCCTTGTTATTCGCTTCCTGCCCTGTCGGTTCCTTGTCTAGAATTCACCGTGCTGTGTTTGTGTATCGCCCTGTCGTGTCGTGTTTCTCAGATGCTGCGTGGTGAGCAGGTGTCTGAGTCTGCTTGGTTCAAGTGCCTTCCGAGGCAACCTGCTGTTCACCTGCTGTTCAAGATCGAGTCTCCAGTTTGTCCTCGTCATCTCGAGTGAAAGTTGTGTTTTTGATTGTATTTACTTTACTGGATTAAAGACTCTGTTTTCGCCAAGTCGCTTTTGGGTCCTTCTTTCACCTGCATGACAAAAGAAATCTCCCTCAAGTAAATCTCCTTAAAGAAATCTCCCATAAGGAAATTTCCATTAAATAAATTTCCCCTGAAAGAAATCTCCCTCAAGTAAATTCTCCCATAAAGAAATCTCCATTAAATAAATTTCCTGAAAGTAATCTCCATAAAGAATTATCCTCAAAGAAATATCCTTAAAAGACCTGCCTAGTTAAATAAAGGTTAACAGATAACATGGCAGAGTAGAGTAGTCTGAGGCAGTGTTATATATATGCCATTTAGCAGACGCTTATCCAAAGCGACTTACAGTCATGTGTGCATACATTCTACGTATGGTGGTCCCGGGATTGAACCCACTACCCTGGCGTTACAAAGCGCCATGCTCTACCAACTGAGCTACAGAGGACCTTATAGTAAAGGCTGTGGCAGAGACAGCGCCTGCAGTAAGTTCAATGGCGTCCTTTTCTGCTCCGATCCCTCAAAGCATATTGATCCAGAGACCTTATCAAGCCAGCTCCTTAAGGCAGAGAATCACTGTTTGGCAGACTTATCTGATACAACATATGCTTTAAGAGGCTAGGCTATTCTCTCTCTCTGAGAGCTCTCTCTCTCCTCCCTCTCTCCCTCCCCTCTCTCTCTCTCTCTCTCTCTTCTCCCTCCTCTCTCTCTCCCTCTCCCCTCTCCCTCTCCCTCCCCTCTCCCTCTCTCCCTCTCCCTCTCCCTCTCCCTCTCTCTCTCTCTCTCTCTCTCTCTCTCTCTCTCTCTCTCTCTCTCTCTCTCTCTCTCTCTCTCAATTCAATTCAAGGGCTTTACTGGCATGGGAAACGTGTTAACATTGCCGAAGCAAGTGAGTCGATAATATATAAAGTGAATATATAAAGTGAAATAAACAATAAAAATTTAAGGTAAACATTACACACCTCTCTCTCTCTCTCTCTCTCTCTCTCTCTCTCTCTCTCTCTCTCTCCCTCTCTTTCTCCACTCTCTGTGTCTCTCTGTCTCTTTCTCTCTCTCTCTCTCTCTCTCTCTCTCTCTCTCTCTCTCTCTCTCTCTCTCTCTCTCTCTCTCCCTCTCCCTCTCCTCTCCCTCTCCTCTCTCTCTCTCCTCTCTCCTCTCTCTCTCTCCCTCTCTCTCTCTCTCTCTCTCTCTCTCTCTCTCTCTCTCTCTCTCTCTCTCCTCTCTCTCTCTCCCTCTCTCTCCCTCTCTTTCTCTCACTCTCTGTGTCTCTCTGTCTCTTTCTCAGTCTCAGGGCTCAGTATAATACAGTCTGTAGGGCATTGTAAGCATTGTGACACAACACTGAGAAATTGAGCTGAGATGATTAATACAGATAGAGGCTGAAAGCATCCTGCTGGAATCTCTTCGTCTTCTGTTGTGTTGCGTTGGCACCATCTCTACAAACCCACAGTGAAGATGGCAAATTCATGGCTGTTTAGCTCTGTACACAGAATACATTTCCCAACCACCCAATCAACTTGGAAGGCATCTGATATTCCACATTCTGAAGGGCTTCTGGACACATTTGTTGTTCATGAAACAAACATACGGTTTAGCAGTTTAGCCAGATCATTGTTCTGTGAACAGACATGGAGGAGACATGGAGGAGACACGGAGGAGACATGGAGGAGACTCAGAGGAGACACGGAGGAGACTCGGGGGAGACATGGGAGGAGACTCGGAAGAGACATGGAGGAGACATTGAGGAGACATGGAGGAGACTCAGAGGAGACATGGAGGAGACATGGAGGAGACACGGAGGAGACATGGAGGAGACACGGAGTAGACTCGGAGGAGACTCGGGAGGAGACTCGGGGAGACATGGAGGAGACATGGAGGAGACACGGAGGAGACTCGGAGGAGACTCGGGGAGACATGGAGGAGACACGGAGGAGACTCGGAGGAGACTCGGAGGAGACTCGGGGAGACATGGAGGAGACATGGAGGAGACTCAGAGGAGACTCAGAGGAGACACGGAGGAGACATGGAGGAGACACGGAGGAGACACGGAGGAGACATGGAGGAGACATGGAGGAGACATGGAGGAGACACGGAGGAGACTTGGAGGAGACATGGAGGAGACATGGAGGAGACATGGAGGAGACATGGAGGAGACATGGAGGAGACATTAGGAGACATAGGAGGATTTTTAATATGTAAGGACATGTGGATATGCAGGACATGTGGATATACAGGGACATGTGAATATACAGGGACATGTGAATATGCAGGACACATGTGAATATGCAGGACACATGTGAATATGCAGGACATGTGGATATGTAATGACATGTGAATATGCAGGGACATGTGAATATACAGGGACATGTGGATATACAGGGACATGTGAATATACAGGGACATGTGGATATGCAGGGACATGTGAATATGCAGGACACATGTGAATATGCAGGGACATGTGAATATGCAGGGACATGTGAATATACAGGGACACGTGAATATGCAGGGACACGTGAATATGCAGGGACATGTGGATATACAGGGACATGTGAATATACAGGACACATGTGAATATACAGGACATGTGGATATGCAGGGACATGTGAATATGCAGGGACATGTGAATATACAGGGACACATGTGAATATGCAGGGACACGTGAATATGCAGGGACATGTGGATATACAGGGACATGTGAATATGCAGGACACATGTGAATATGCAGGACACATGTGAATATGCAGGGACATGTGGATATACAGGACATGTGGATATGCAGGGACATGTGAATATGCAGGACACATGTGAATATGCAGGGACATGTGAATATACAGGGACATGTGAATATGCAGGACACATGTGAATATACAGGGACATGTGAATATGCAGGACACATGTGAATATGCAGGACACATGTGAATATGGGACATGGACACATGTGAATATGCAGGACACATGTGAATATGCAGGACACATGTGAATATGCAGGACATGTGAATATGTAGGACATGTGAATATGCAGGACATGTGAATATACATGTGAATATGCAGGACACATGAATATGCAGGACACATGTGAATATGCAGGACATGTGAATATGCAGGACACATGTGAATATGCAGGACACATGTGAATATGCAATATGCAGGACATGTGAATATGCAGGACACATGTGAATATGCAGGATGTGAATATGCAGGACATGTGAATATGCAGGACACATGTGAATATACAGGGACATGTGAATATGCAGGACACATGTGAATATGCAGGACATGTGAATATGCAGGACATGTGAATATACAGGGACATGTGAATATGCAGGGACATGTGAATATGCAGGACATGTGAATATGCAGGACACATGTGAATATGCAGGGACATGTGAATATACAGGGACATGTGAATATGCACATGTGAATATACAGGACACATGTGAATATGCAGGACACATGTGAATATGCAGGACACATGTGAATATGAGGACACATGTGAATATACAGGACATGTGAATATGCAGGGACATGTGAATATACAGGGACATGTGAATATGCAGGGACATGTGAATATGCAGGACACATGTGAATATGCAGGGACATGTGAATATACAGGACATGTGAATATACAGGGACATGTGAATATGCAGGACACATGTGAATATACAGGACATGTGAATATACAGGACACATGTGAATATGCAGGGACATGTGAATATACAGGACACATGTGAATATGCAGGACACATGTGAATATGCAGGGACATGTGAATATGCAGGACACATGTGAATATGCAGGACACATGTGAATATACAGGACATGAATATACAGGGACATGTGAATATGCAGGACACATGTGAATATGCAGGACACATGTGAATATACAGGACATGTGAATATGCAGGACATGTGAATATGCAGGACACATGTGAATATACAGGACATGTGAATATGCAGGACACATGTGAATATGCAGGGACATGTGAATATACAGGACATGTGAATATACAGGACATGTGAATATGCAGGGACATGTGAATATGCAGGACACATGTGAATATGCAGGACACATGTGAATATGCAGGGACATGTGAATATGCAGGACACATGTGAATATGCAGGACATGTGAATATGCAGGACACATGTGAATATACAGGGACATGTGAATATGCAGGGACATGTGAATATACAGGACACATGTGAATATACAGGGACATGTGAATATGCAGGACATGTGAATATACAGGGACATGGATATACAGGGACATGTGAATATGCAGGACATGTGAATATGCAGGGACATGTGAATATGCAGGACATGTGAATATGCAGGACACATGTGAATATGCAGGACACATGTGAATATACAGGGACATGTGAATATGCAGGACACATGTGAATATACAGGACACATGATATGCAGGACACATGTGAATATACAGGGACATGTGAATATACAGGACACATGTGAATATGCAGGACACATGTGAATATGCAGGACACATGTGAATATGCAGGACACATGTGAATATGCAGGACATGTGAATATACAGGGACATGTGAATATACAGGGACATGTGAATATGCAGGACACATGTGAATATACAGGACAAGAATATGCAGGACATGTGAATATGCAGGGACATGTGAATATGCAGGACACATGTGAATATACAGGACATGTGAATATGCAGGACACATGTGAATATGCAGGACACATGTGAATATACAGGACATGTGAATATGCAGGGTGAATATGCAGGGACATGTGAATATACAGGGACATGTGAATATGCAGGACACATGTGAATATGCAGGACACATGTGAATATGCAGGGACATGTGAATATGCAGGACACATGTGAATATGCAGGACACATGTGAATATGCAGGACACATGTGAATATGCAGGGACATGTGAATATGCAGGACACATGTGAATATGCAGGGACATGTGAATATGCAGGACACATGTGAATATGCAGGACACATGTGAATATACAGGGACATGTGAATATGCAGGACACATGTGAATATGCAGGACACATGTGAATATGCAGGACACATGTGAATATGCAGGACACATGTGAATATGCAGGACACATGTGAATATGCAGGGACATGTGAATATACAGGGACATGTGAATATACAGGACACATGTGAATATGCAGGACACATGTGAATATGCAGGGACATGTGAATATACAGGGACATGTGAATATACAGGGACATGTGAATATGCAGGGACATGTGAATATGCAGGACACATGTGAATATGCAGGACACATGTGAATATGCAGGACACATGTGAATATGCAGGACACATGTGAATATGCAGGACACATGTGAATATGCAGGGACATGTGAATATGCAGGACACATGTGAATATGCAGGGACATGTGAATATGCAGGACACATGTGAATATGCAGGACACATGTGAATATGCAGGACACATGTGAATATGCAGGACACATGTGAATATGCAGGACACATGTGAATATGCAGGGACATGTGAATATGCAGGACACATGTGAATATGCAGGACACATGTGAATATGCAGGACACATGTGAATATGCAGGGACATGTGAATATGCAGGACACATGTGAATATGCAGGGACATGTGAATATGCAGGACACATGTGAATATGCAGGACACATGTAATATGGGACATGTGAATATGCAGGACACATGTGAATATGCAGGACACATGTGAATATGCAGGACACATGTGAATATGCAGGACACATGTGAATATGCAGGACACATGTGAATATACAGGGACATGTGAATATGCAGGACACATGTGAATATGCAGGACACATGTGAATATGCAGGACATGTGAATATACAGGGACATGTGAATATGCAGGACACATGTGGAATATGCAGG
>NW_025755306.1:0-7921 GCF_021184085.1 Oncorhynchus gorbuscha
TTACATTTACATTTAAGTCATTTAGCAGACGCTCTTATCCAGAGCGACTTACAAATTGGTGCATTCACCTTATGACATCCAGTGGGACAGTCACTTAACAATAGTGCATCTAAAACTTAGGGGGTGGGGTGAGAGGGATTACTTAACCTATCCTAGGTATTCCTTAAAGAGGTGGGGTTTCAGGTGTCTCCGGAAGGTGGTGATTGACTCCGCTGTCCTGGCGTCGTGAGGGAGTTTGTTCCACCATTGGGGGCCAGGGCAGCGAACAGTTTTGACTGGGCTGAGCGGGAGCTGTACTTCCTCAGTGGTAGGGAGGCGAGCAGGCCAGAGGTGGATGAACGCAGTGCCCTTGTTTGGGTGTAGGGCCTGATCAGAGCCTGGAGGTACTGAGGTGCCGTTCCCCTCACAGCTCCGTAGGCAAGCACCATGGTCTTGTAGCGGATGCGAGCTTCAACTGGAAGCCAGTGGAGAGAACGGAGGAGCGGGGTGACGTGAGAGAACTTGGGAAGGTTGAACACCAGACGGGCTGCGGCGTTCTGGATGAGTTGAAGGGGTTTAATGGCACAGGCAGGGAGCCCAGCCAACAGCGAGTTGCAGTAATCCAGACGGGAGATGACAAGTGCCTGGATTAGGACCTGCGCCGCTTCCTGTGTGAGGCAGGGTCGTACTCTGCGGATGTTGTAGAGCATGAACCTACAGGAACGGGCCACTGCCTTGATGTTAGTTGAGAACGACAGGGTGTTGTCCAGGATCACGCCAAGGTTCTTGGCGCTCTGGGAGGAGGACACAATGGAGTTGTCAACCGTGATGGCGAGATCATGGAACGGGCAGTCCTTCCCCGGGAGGAAGAGCAGCTCCGTCTTGCCGAGGTTCAGCTTGAGGTGGTGATCCGTCATCCACACTGATATGTCTGCCAGACATGCAGAGATTTAACCACTGCTAGTGGCCTTTACCTTCTGCACAGGTACCAGCCCCTTTTTTAGCTTGGATAATACTCGCCAGCCTACCAGTAACGGACTGTCTCTCCACTACAACGGCGGATTCCTGCCCCAATCCCTGGACCATTCTCCTGATCTTCACAGCTAGCTAGCACCCACCGAGTTACCCAGCACCGAAGCTATCCCTGAGGCCCACCTCCCGGCCTACTCAGTTGTTCACCTGGACTCCACCCAAACACGACTAGAACACACAACTCCACCAGAATCTTGCTGTAATCTCTGGACCTTGGCACCGGATCACCGCTGCTACCGAGTGGCTATAGTGGCCAATGCCCCTGCCCCGAAGCTAGCACCAGTTAACCGTTAGCCAGGCGCATCTCCCGGATAGAAAACGGACTTACTACAACTACAATACAGCTCTCGCCATCTGGCTTGGATCCTTAGTCAACACGGCGCCCCGCCGCACAACCACGACTGGTCTGCTGACAAATACTCCATCCGCTGTGTCTTCAACCGCCCTCTGTCGGATGTTGGAGCTGACGCGTCTACTATCCCCGGGCTACTAACTTTAAACGCAGTGTCGCCCGCGTGCTAGCATGGTAGCGACTACTCCGCGGCTTCCCTGTTCCTTCTATTGCTGCTCCCTGATCACTTGGCTACATAGCTGATGTTGCTGGACTGTCCATTAATCACGGTACTCCATTCTGTTTATTTATTTATTTATTTTCATTTGTCGGCCCCAGCCGCGAACTCAGACGCTATGTGTAGTTAACTGACCCTCTCTGCCCAGTCATCGCAATTTTACCAGTTGTTGTTTAAGCTGATTAGCAGTTGTTGTTTCATCCGTTGTTGTCTTCGTTAGCTTCGTTAGCTCTCCAAATCAACACCTGTGATTAATTTATGCCTCGATGTATGTCTCTCTCATATGTCAATATGCCTTCTGTACTGTTGTTTAGGTTAGTTATCATTGTTTTAGTTTACAATGGAGCCCCTAGTTCCACTCATTATACCTCTGATACCTTCTTTGTCCCACCTCCCACACATGAAGTGACCTCACCCATTATAACCAGCATATCCAGAGATACAACCTCTCTTATCACCACTCAGTGCCTGGGCACATAATGCCCTGAATCTATTCTACCACACCCAGAAATCTGTTCTTTTTATTCTTTGTCCCCAATGCTCTAGGCGACCAGTTTTGCTTGCCTTTAAGCGCACCCTCATCCTACTCCTCCTCTGTTCCTCGGGTGATGTGGAGGTAAACCCAGGCCCTGCGTGTCCTCAGGCATCCTCATTTGTTGACTTCTGTGATTGAAAAAACCTTGGTTTCATGCATGTCTACATCAGAAGCCTCCTCCCTAAGTTTGTTTTACTCAATGCTTTAGCACACTCTGCCAACCCTGATGTCCTTGCTGTGTCTGAATCCTGGCTTAGGAAGGCCACCAACAATTGTGAGATTTCCATACCCAGCTACAACATTTTCCGTCAAGATAGAACTGCCAAAGGGGGAGGGGTAGCAATCTACTGCAGAGATAGCCTGCAAAGTTATGTCATACTTTTCAGGTCTATTCCCAAACACTTCTAATTTAAAAATGAGCCTCTCCAGAAATAAGTCTCTCACTGTTGCCGCCTGCTATCAACCCCCTCAGCACCCAGCTGTGCCCTGGACACCATTTGTGAATTGATCGCCCCCCATCTTGCTTCAGAGTTCGTTCTGTTATGTGACCTAAACTGGGATATGCTTAACACCCCGGCAGTTCGACAATCTAAGCTAGATGCCCTCAACCTCACACAAATCATCAAGCAACCCTAAATTCAAAAAACACGGGCACCCTCATACACATTATCCTGACCAACTTGCCCTCCAAATACACCTCCTCTGTTTTCAATCAGGATCTCAGCGATCACTGCTTCATTGCCTGCATCCGCTATGGGTCCGCGGTCAAACGACCACCCCTCATCTCTGTCAAACGCTACCTAAAACACTTCTGCGAGCAGGCCTTTCTAATCGACCTGGCCCGGGTATCCTGGAAGGATATTGACCTCATCCCGTCAGTCGAGGATGCCTGGTCATTCTTTAAAAGTAATTTCCTCACCATCGTAGATAAGCATGCCCCGTTCAGAAAATGCAGAACTAAGAACAGATATAGCCTTTGGTTCACTCCAGACCTGCCTGCCCTCAACCAGCACAAAAACATCCTGTGGCGGACTGCAATAGTCCCCACGATATACAACTGTTCAGGGAAGTCAGGAACCAATACACGCAGTCAGTCAGGAAAGCAAGGGCTAGCTTTTTCAAGCAGAAATTTGCATCATGTAGCTCTAACTCAAAAAAGTTTTGGTACACTTCTGCGAGCAGGCCTTTCTAATCGACCTGGCCCGGGTGTCCTGGAAGGATATTGACCTCATCCCGTCAGTCGAGGATGCCTGGTCATTCTTTAAAAGTAATTTCCATGGAGAACAAGAGCACCTCCTCCCAGCTTCCCACTGCACTGAGGATAAGTATCACGGTCACCACTGATAAATCCATGATAATCAAAAATTTCAATAAGCATTTCTCAACGGCTGGCCATGCCTTCCTCCTGGCTACTCCTACCCCGGCCAACAGCTCCGCCTCCCTCGCAGCTACTTGCCCAAGCCTCCCCAGCTTCTCCTTCACCCAAATCCAGAAAGCAGATGTTCTGAAAGAGCTGCAAAACCGGGACCCATACAAATCAGCTGGGCTAAACAATCTGGACCGTCTCTTTCTAAAATTATCCACTGCCATTGTAGCAACCCCTATTGCCAACCTGTTCAAACTCTCTTTTGTATCGTCCGAGATCCCTAAAGATTGGAAAGCTGCCGCGGTCATCCCCCTCTTCAAAGGGGGTGGCACCCTAGACCCAAACTGTTACAGACCGATATCCATCCTGCTCTGCGTATCTAAAGTCTTCGAAAGCTAAGTTAATAAACAGATCACTGACCATTTCGAATCCGACCGTACTTTCTCCGCTGTGTAATCCGGCTTCCGAGCCGGTCACGGGTGCACCTCAACCACGCTCAAGGTACTAAACGATATCATAACCGCCATCGATAAGAGACAGTACTGTGCAGCCACGTCTTCATCGACCTGGCCAAGGCTTTCGACTCTGCCATCACCGTATTCTTATCAGCAGACTCAATAGTCTTGTTTTTTCTAATGACCGCCCGCCTGGTTCACCACCACTTTGCAGACAGAGTTCAGTGTGTCAAATCGGAGGGCATGTTGTCTGGACCTGGCAGTCTCTATGGGGTGCTACAGGGTTCACCCTCGGGCCGACAATTTCTCTGTAAATATCAATGATGTCACTGTCATGTTTTGTCTTATATTGTCTTGTCATTTTGCTTTTCCTTCTGTTCGTTTCCCCCCTGGTCTTTTAGGTTCGTTCCCCTTTTTCTCTCTCCCCTCTCTCTCTCTCTTCTCTCTATCGTTCCGTTCTCCCAGCTGTTCCTATTCCCCTAATCAATCATTTAGTCTTCCCACACCTGTTTCCTATCTTTTCCCTGATTAGAGTCCCTATTTCTCCCCTTGTTTTCCCGTTTCTGTCCTGTCGGATCCTTGTATATTGTTCGCCGTGCTGTGTCTTGTTTCCTCAGATGCTGCGTGTGAGCAGGTGTCTGAGTCTGCTACGGCCGGTGCCTTCCCGAGCAACCTACAGTTTATGGTCGAGTCTCCCAGTCTGTCCTCGTCACTACGAGTGGAATTAGTTTTTATGTTTAGTTTTCTGCCCGATTTGTCTAGGAGTATTGCTATTTCCTTTACTGGAATAAAGACTCTAGTTTTAAGTCGCTTTTGGGTCCTCATTCACCTGCATAACAGAAGGATCCGACCAAGAATGGACAACGACTATGGATTCTCTCTACTCTCTCGAGTTCCAGGGAGATGCTCGGCAGACACGGCAGGAATTGTCAGCTGCTCGGCATGCCGTTGAGACCCTGGCCGCTCAGGTCTCCGACCTCTCAGGACAGTATCAGAGTCTTAAGAGTCTCGTGCCACCAGCTACTTCGGGTCTTCCGAGCCTCCGGAACCTAGGGTTAATAACCCACCATGTTATTCTGGGCAGCCCACTGAGTGCAGCCTTTCTCACCCAGTGATATAGTGTTTCTCTCCAACCCAACACATACTCAAGAGAGAGAGCTCGGATTGCCTACGCCATATCCTTTACTGGTCGGGCTCGCATTGGGGCACAGCTATCTGGGAGGCAAGCGCTGGTGCACTAACGATTATCTGAACTTTAAAGAGGAGATGATAAGGGTTTTTGATCGATTCAGTTTTGGGAAAGAAGCTCCTGGTCCCTGTCTTCCCTATGTCAAGGTAATCGATCCATAACGGATTACTCTATAGAGTTTCGCACTCCCTGCCTCCAGTAACTGGAACGGCAGGCGTTGCTCGCCAGTTTTCTGGAGGACTCCACGCTAAGGTTAAGGATGAGATTCTCTCTCGGGAGGTTCCATCCAGCGTGGATTCTTTGATTGAACTCGCCATTCGCATTGAACGACGGGTAGACCTTCACCGAGCTCATAGAAGAGAGCTCGCGTTAACTGTGTCTCCCTCTCTCCGACACTACCATCTTTCCCCACTGACTCTGGTGTTGAGCCCATGCAGCTGGGGGTATTCGCATTTCGACTAAGGAGAGGGAACGGAGAATCACCAACCGCCTCTGTCTCTATTGCGGTTCCGCTGGTCATTTTGTCATTTCATGTCCAGTTAAAGGCCAGAGCTCATCAGTAAGCGGAGGGCGCTGATAAGCGCTACTAGACGGTCCTCTCCGTCTAATTTACCTGTACTACCCACGTCCATCTACGCTGGACCGGATCGCAGCTCCCTGCAGTGCATTAATAGACTCTGGGGCGGAGGGCTGTTTTATGGATGAAGCCTGGGCTTGGGAACATGACATTCCTCTCAGACAGTTAGGGAGCCCACGGTCATGTTCGCCTTGGATGGTAGTCCTCTCCCCAGTATATTATGTGAAAACACTACCTTTAACCCTCACTGTGTCTGGTAACCATAGTGAGACCATTTCTTTTTTGATTTTTTTGTTCACCTTTTACACCTGTTGTTTTGGGTCATCCCTGGCTTGTGTCATAATCCTTCTTTGATTGGTCTAGTAATTCTATCCTTTCCTGGAACGTTTCTTGTCATGTGAAGTGTTTAATGTCTGCTATTTCTCCTGTTTGTTCTGTCCTCTTCTCAGGAGGAACCTGGTGAGTTGACAGGAGTGCCGGAGGAATATCATGGTCTGCGCACGGTCTTCAGTCGGTCCAGAACCAACTCCTTCCTCCTCTACCCGGTCGTGATGTTGTTGTTGATCTCTTCAAGAAGCGTTTTGCATCCGCTCCTATCCTTGTTGCACCTGACGTCACTAAACAGTTTATTGTTGAGGTTGACGCGTCCGGGGTGGGCGTGGGAGCCATTCTGTCCCAGCGCTCCGATACTGACGATGGGGTCCACCCTTGTGCGTATTTTTCTCATCGCCTGTCACCGCCGGAACGTAACTATGATGGCTAATCATGAACTGCTCGCCATCCGTTTAGCCCTAGGCAAATGGCGACAGTGGTTGGAGGGGGCGACCGTTCCTTTGTCGCTTGGACTGACCAAAGGAACCTTGAGTACATCCGTTCTGCCAAACGACTGAATGCGCGTCATGCTCGTTGGGCGTTGTTTTTCGATCGTTTCGAGTTCGTTATTTCTTATTGCCCGGGTACTAAGAACACCAAGCCTCATGCTTTATCCCGTCTCTTTAGTTCTTCTGTGGCTTCTACCGATCCCGAGGGGATCCTTCCTGTTGGGCGTGTTGTCGTGGTTGACTGTCTGGGGAATTGAAAGACAGGTTAAGCAAGACTCACGCACACTGCGTCGCACGCTTGTCCTAGTAACCTTCTTTTCGTTCCTGTTTCTACTGCCTGGCTGTTCTTCAGTGGGCTCACTCTGCCAAGTTAGCTGGCCATCCCGGCGTTCGGTACGCTTGCTTCTATTCGCCAGGTTTTGGTGGCCTACTCAGGAGCGTGACACGCGCCGCTTCGTGGCTGCGAGTTCGGACTGCGCGCAGAAGAAGTTTGGTAATTTTTCTGCTTCTGCTCCTGGTCTTGCTGGGTCTCAGTCTGTTCCCTGCCATCGCATCTCTCCTGTTCTTGTTCCTGCCCTTGCTGTGTCTCAGTCTGTCCCTAGTTGTTACTCTCCTGGCCTGTTTGGTCCTGTTTGCTCTAAAACTTTCAGTTCTCTACCCGTGTCTCATTTTTTTTTTTTAGAGTAGTACCCTAGTTTCCTTTTTATCGCTTTTTTTCTACGGTCCTGAGGAGAGGACTTTCTTTCTCGGGACGTGCTGGACCGTTTGTGATCTATGATTTCCTCCGTTGCCGCCAGTGTTCCTTCCTCGAGAGCGCCAGGAGGCGCCGGTGAGTGGGGGTACTGTCATGTTTTGTCTTATATTGTCTTGTCATTTTGCTTTTCCTTCTGTTCGTTTTCCCCTGCTGGTCTTTTTAGGTCTGCTCCCTTTTTTCTCTCTCCCTTCCTCTCTCTCTCTTCTCTCTATCGTCCGTTCCTGCTCCCAGCTGTTCCTATTCCCCTAATCAATCATTTAGTCTTCCCACACCTGTTTCCTATCTTTTCCCCTGATTAGAGTCCCTTATTTCTCCCCTTTGTTTTCTCCGTTTCTGTCCTGTCGGATCTCTGTATATTGTTCGCCGTGCTGTGTCTTGTTTCCTCAGATGCTGCGTAGAGCAGGTGTCTGAGTTCGCTACGGCCGGTGCCTTCCCCGAGGCAACCTACAGTTTATGGTCGAGTCTCCAGTCTGTCCTCGTCACTACGAGTGGAATTAGTTTTTTATGTTTAGTTTTCTGCTCCGATTTGTCTAGAGTATTGCCTAGTTTCCTTTACTGGAATAAAGACTCTGGTTTCGCCAAGTCGCTTTTGGGTCCTCATTCACCTGCATAACAGTCACTCTTGCTGCGGAAGATTCCCAGAT
>NW_025755307.1:0-7919 GCF_021184085.1 Oncorhynchus gorbuscha
GGCATGCCGTTGAGACCCTGGCCGCTCAGGTCTCCGACCTCTCAGGACAGTATCAGAGTCCTCGTCTCGTGCCACCAGCTACTTCCTGGTCTTCCTCCGAGCCTCCGGAACCTAGGGTTAATAACCCACCTTGTTACTCCGGGCAGCCCACGGAGTGCCGCTCCTTTCTCACCCAGTGTGATATTGTGTTCTCTCTCCAACCCAACACATACTCTAGAGAGAGAGCTCGGGTTGCTTACGTCATATCACTCCTTACTGGCCGGGCTCGAGAGTGGGGCACAGCTATCTGGGAGGCAAGGGCTGATTGTTCTAACAATTACCAGAACTTTAAAGAGGAGATGATAAGGGTTTTTGATCGTTCAGTTTTTGGGAAAGAAGCTTCCTGGTCCCTGTCTTCCCTATGTCAAGGTAATCGATCCATAACGGATTACTCTATAGAGTTTCGCACCCTTGCTGCCTCCAGTAACTGGAACGAGCAGGCGTTGCTCGCTCGTTTTCTGGAGGGACTCCACGCTAAGGTTAAGGATGAGATTCTCTCTCGGGAGGTTCCATCCAGCGTGGATTCTTTGATTGAACTCGCTATTCGCATTGAACGACGGGTAGATCTTAGGTCACCGAGCTCATAGAAGAGAGCTCGCGTTAACTGTGTCTCCTCTCTCCGACACTACCATCTTTCCCCACTGACTTAGGTGTTGAGCCCATGCAGCTGGGGGGTATTCGCATTTCGACTAAGGAGAGGGAACGGAGAATCACCAACCGCCTCTGTCTCTATTGCGGTTCCGCTGGTCATTTTGTCATTTCATGTCCAGTTAAAGGCCAGAGCTCATCAGTAAGCGGAGGGCGACTGATAAGCGCTACTAGACGGTCCTCTCCGTCAAGTACCTGTACTACCTTACCGGTCCATCTACGCTGGACCGGATCGGCAGCTTCCTGCAGTGCATTAATAGACTCTGGGGCGGAGGGCTGTTTTATGGACGAAGCCTGGGCTCGGGAACATGACATTCCTCTCAGACAGTTAGGGGAGCCCACGGTCATGTTCGCCTTGGATGGTTGTCCTCTCCCCAGTATATTATGTGAAACCCTACCTTTAATCCTCACTGTATCTGGTAACCATAGTGAGACCATTTCTTTTTTGATTTTTTGTTCACCTTTTACACCTGTTGTTTTGGGTCATCCCTGGCTAGTGTGTCATAATCCTTCTTTTGATTGGTCTAGTAATTCTATCCTTTCCTGGAACGTTTCTTGTCATGTGAAGTGTTTAATGTCTGCTATTCCTCCTGTTTGTTCTGTCCCCTCTTCTCAGGAGGAACCTGGTGATTTGACAGGAGTGCCGGAGGAATATCATGATCTGCGCCGGTCTTCAGTCGGTCCAGAGCCAACTCCCTTCCTCCTCACCGGTCGTATGATTGTTGTTCTGATCTCCTCAAGAAGCGCTTTTGCATCCGCTCCTATCCTTGTTGCACCTGACGTCACTAAACAGTTTATTGTTGAGGTTGACGCGTCGGGGCTGGGCGTGGGAGCGATTCTGTCCCAGCGCTCCGATACTGACGATGGGGTCCACCCTTGTGCGTATTTTTCTCATCGCCTGTCACCGTCGGAACGTAACTATGATGTGGCTAACCGCGAACTGCTCGCCATCCGTTTAGCCCTAGGCAAATGGCGACAGTGGTTGGAGGGGGCGACCGTTCCTTTTGTCGTTTGGACTGACCAAAAGAACCTTGAGTACATCCGTTCTGCCAAACGACTGAATGCGCGTCATGCTCGTTGGGCGTTGTTTTTCGCTCGTTTCGAGTTCGTTATTTCTTATTGCCCGGGTACTAAGAACACCAAGCCTCATGCTTTATCCCGTCTCTTTAGTTCTTCTGTGGCTTCTACTGATCCCGAGGGGATTCTTCCTTATGGGCGTGTTGTCGGGTTGACAGTCTGGGGAATTGAAAGACAGGTTAAGCAAGCACTCACGCACACTGCGTCGCCGCGCGCTTGTCCTAGTAACCTTCTTTTCGTTCCTGTTTCTACTCGTCTGGCTGTTCTTCAGTGGGCTCACTCTGCCAAGTTAGCTGGTCATCCCGGCGTTCGAGGTACTCTTGCTTCTATTCGCCAGCGCTTTTGGTGGCCTACTCAGGAGCGTGACACGCGCCGTTTCGTGGCTGCTTGTTCGGACTGCGCGCAGAATAAGTCTGGTAAAAAAAAAATTCTGCTTCTGCTCCTGGTCTTGCTGGGTCTCAGTCTGTTCCCTGCCACCGCATCTCTCCTGTTCTTGTTCCTGCCCTTGCTGTGTCTCAGTCTGTCCCTAGTTGTTACTCTCCTGGCCTGTTTGGTCCTGTTTGCTCTAAAGCTTTCAGTTCTCTACCCGTGTCTCATTTTTTTTTTAGAGTAGTACCCTAGTTTCCCTTTTTATCGTTTTTTTCGTTACGGTCCTGAGGAGAGGAGTTGGGTTCTTTCTCGGGATGTGCTGGACCGTTTGTGATCTATGATTTCCTCCGTTGCCGCCAGTGTTCCTCCTCGAGAGCGCCAGGAGGCGCTCGGTGAGTGGGGGGTACTGTCATGTTTTGTCTTATATTGTCTTGTCATTATGCTTTCCCTTCTGTTCGTTTCCCCTGCTGGTCTTATTAGGTTCGTTCCCTTTTTCTATCCCTCTCTCCCCCCTCCCTCTCTCTCCTCTCTCTATCGTTCCGTTCCTGCTCCCAGCTGTTCCTATTCTCCTACTCACTCATTTAGTCTTTCCACACCTGTTCCCTATCTTGTCCTCTGATTAGAGTCCCTATTTCTCCCCTTGTCTTCCGTTTCTGTCCTGTCGGATCCTTGTATATTGTTCGCCGTGCTGTGTCTTGTTTCCCTCAGATGCTGCGTGTGAGCAGGTGTCTGAGTCTGCTACGGTCGGTGCCTTCCCGAGGCAACCTACAGTTTATGGTCGAGTCTCCAGTCTGTCCTCGTCACTACGAGTGGAATTAGTTTTTTATGTTTTGTTTTCTGCTCCGATTTGTCTAGGAGTATTGCCTATTTTCCTTTACTGGAATAAAGACTCTGTTTTCGCCAAGTCGCTTTTGGGTCCTCATTCACCTGCATAACAGATCCTGGTTGAAGACAGCAGAGGTGTATTTGGAGGGCCAGTTGGTCAGGATGACATCTATGAGGGTGCCCTTGTTTACAGATTTAGGGTTGTACCTGGTGGGTTCCTTGATGATTTGTATAAGCTTGAGGGCATCTAGCTTAGATTGTAGGACTGCCGGGGTCCTTGGCCAGGAAACTCCCCAGACCTGAATCCCATTGAGAACTTGTGATCATTCCTCAAGGGGCGGGCGGACAAACAAAAACCCACAAATTCTGACAAAATCCAAGCATTGATTATGTAAGAATGGGCTGCCATCAGTCAGGATGTGGTCCAGAAGTTAATTGACAGCATGCCAGGGCGGATTTCAGAGGTCTTGATAAAGAAGGGTCAACACTGCAAATGTTGACTCTTTGCATCAACTTCATGTAATTGTCAATAAAAGCCTTTGACACTTATGAAATAATTTTAATTATACTTCAGTATCCATAGTAACATCTGACAACAATATCTAAAGACACTGAAGCAGCAGACTTTGTGAAAATTAATATCTGTGTCATTCTCAAATCTTTTGGCCACACTGTATCCTTCACTATATATTCTTTGCTATGTATTGCATCTTAGCCGCTCTGTCATTGCTCATCCATATATTTTATACTTATATATTCTCATCCTATTCCTCTACTAGAGTGTGTGTATTAGGTGTTGTTGTCGAATTTGTTAGAAATTAGGTTTTGTTGTGGTATTGTTAGATATTACCTGTTAGATACTGCTGCACTGTCAGATCTAGAAGCACAAGCATTTCACTACACTCGCAATAACATCTGCTAACCATGTGTAAATGACCTATAACATTTGATTTGATTTGGTTTGACATTTGCTTTACTGGTTATAGCCATAGAATCTGGTTGGTTAGCTACCTGAAGATTCATGCAGGGTAGTAGCATCATGCGTTGTTATTATGGTCCATTGTTTAGCTAGCTAGCTACATGTCTTAACAGAAGACTCCACTCTAAATTTGACAAAGAAATTTCATTTCAAGTTAAAGTGTACTTTTAGCTAGCTAGTTAATGTTAGCTGGCTGGCTCGCTAACTAACGTTCCAACATGCGTCGGGATTCATTGTTTTCTAGCTTGCTATCTAGCGACATTTGTTGTGTGCCAGAGTGCAGAATAATTGATTAATATTTGAACGCTCAACACCCGTTGAATATGTCCAGTGTCAGGAAACGTTGACAAATAAGCGTAATTCAATTGTTTCCAGCAGCACAGTTACATTCACCAAAGCTCTGGATAACATGAAAACTGCCTAACCAGCTCTGCTAGGGTGAGTAAAATGGTCAGAGTGGGGTGTTCTCTCATTATGTGTCTGGAAGTAGCTAGCCAATGTTAGCCAGTTAGCTTGGATGCTTGACTGTCGTTATGAGGTCAGAGCTGAACAACCATACTTATTGGCCAGACCGTCCAGTGTGCGCTCTGAATGCGAAACGCCTCGGAATTTACAAACGGACAATCTGACAGCACAGTTGCAGTCACCAACGCTCTGGATCAAATCAAATCAAAGTTTATTTGTCACGTGCGCCGAATATAACAGGTATAGATAGACCTTACAGTGAAATGCTTACTTACAGGCTCTAACCAATGGTGCGGAAAAAAAGGTTTGTGTGTGTGTAGGTAGGTAAAGAAATAAAACAACAGTAAAAAGACATTTGAAATAAGAGTAGCAAGGCTATATACAGACACCTGTTAGTCAGGCTTTTCTGAGGTAGTATGTACATGTAGGTCTCATTAAAGTGACTATGCATATAAGATAAACAGAGTAGCAGCAGCGTAAAAGAGGGGTTGGGGGTCTTATGGCTTGGGGTAAAAACTATTGAGAAGCCTTTTTGTCCTAGACTTGGCATCCCGGTACCGCTTGCCATGTGGTAGTAGAGAGAACATTTTACGACTGGGGTGGCTGGGGTCTTGGATGGCAGGCAGCTTTACCCCAGTGATGTACTGGGCCGTACGCACTACCCTCTGAAGTGCCTTGCGGTCGGAGGCCGAGCAATTGCCATACTAGGCAGTGATGCAACCGGTCAGGATGCTCGATGTTGCAGCTCTAGAACCTTTTGAGGAGCTCTAACCAGTCTAACCAGCTCTGCTAGGGCAAGTAATGTTCAGTGAGCTGTTCTCGCTCTCTTAAATGAAGTAAGAAGTAGCTGGCAGTACAGTCGGATCAACCCTTAAGGAGATGGGTGGGGCTAAGGCTTAAGAGGGTGTGAGCAACGCTGAATGGGTGGGGCTAAGGCTGAAGAGGGTGTGAACAAAGCTGAATGGGTGTAGACAAAGAAGGGCTCTAGTAGTGCCAAAACATTTAAAGTTTTCTCAAAAGTGAGTTTATAAGTTGATCAACTTTCAAAGCAGAATTACTTTCCAATTGTTTCATCAAATGTGTATGATATACCATTTTGTAGCTTTTATCCAAAGTAAAAAACAGAAATTCAAATGTTGCTACATAAGACAGAATTCAGGTGGTGAGTCACATATGTGGAAACTCCTTCAAGACTGTTGGAAAAGCATTTCAGGTCAAGCAGATTGAGAATGCCAAGACTTTGCAGAGCTGTCAATGTGGGCAAAGGGTGGCTACTTTGAAGAATCTCAAATATAAAATATATTTTGATTTGTTTAACACTTAACACTCTGGTTACTGCATGATTTGATAACGGCCTGATTGGTGGAGTGCAGCAGATTGCTGTCCTTCTCCCATCTCTCTATAGTGGACCTCTGGAACTCAGAGTGACCATCGGGTTCTTTCTCACCTCCTGACCAAGTCCCTTCTCCCCACTGTTCGCTTGGCTGGGCGGCCTGCTCTAGGTAGAGTCTTGTGATTCGAACTTCTTTCATTTAAGAATGATGGAGGCCACTGTGTTCTTGGGACTTTCAATGCTGCAGACCCTTCCCTAGATCTGCATCGGCACTATCCCTGTCGCTGAGCACTACGGATAATTCCTTTGACCTCATGGCTTGGTATTTTGCTCTGACATGCACTGTCAAGCGTGGGATGTTATATAGACAGGTGTGTGCTTTCCAAATCATGTCCAATCAATTGATTTTACCACATGTGGACTCCAATCAAGTTGTAGAAACATCTCCAGATTGATCAATGGAAACAGGATGCACCTCATCTCAATCTGGAGTCTCATAGCAAAGGGTCTGAATACTTATGTAAAGAAGGTATTCCTGTTGTTGCTTTGCCATTATCGGTTATTGTCTGTAGACTGATGAGAAAATAATGTATATTTAATCAATTATAAAATAAGGCTATAACGTAATAAAATGTGGAAAATGTTAAGGGGTATGAATACTCTCTCCGAATGCATACATCCCTCACCTGTCCTGCAGTGATGGTTCATCCCACGTCCGCAGGTAGTATAACTTTCATTACATTTCATTACATTTCATTATAGTACAACGGTTTGATATGTCTTTAATCTTAGCAATTTCCTCTTAGCTAGCTACATAGCAGTTTTGTATCAAAGATAATTGGTGTAATTATCGTATTTCGTCGTCCTAACGTAGTCTACACTGCTATCTGCCCAGCAGCTAGCCAGCTAGCAAACGTCCACCGTCTACCGAATAGCAGCACTGTAGAAACTATTACACTCAACTGAACGACTTGATTAGTGTAGTGTTAGCTAGCTACATAGTTGTCTTTGCTGTCTTCGTGATTCAAGATAATTGTGTAGTTTAGAGTGTGTAGTCTTAGAGTGATTATCTTAATTACCGAGGTTAGCTAGCCAGCTATTTGTCGCCCTTAACGAGACACTGCACAGCCAACAGCCAGCCAACGCCTACCGAATAGAACTTCCGCACTCAACAACCCGTCGCATTCCGCTTCGCTCCACAGGTGTATCACATTTTCATTTCATTTCATTACAGTACAACGGTTTGATTTGTTTGATCGTAGCTAGCATAGCTAGCTACATAGCCGCTTTGTATCAAATATAATTGTGTAGTCTAGAGCGATTTTCTAGGTTAGCTAGCCAGCTATTGTCATTCTTTAACGCAACGTAACGTAGAATCAACACTGCTAGCCAGCCAGCCAGCCCCCGAATAGCAGCACTGTAGAAACTATTACACTCAACGGAACGACTTGATTAGTGTAGTGTCAACGCAGCCACTGCCAGCTAGCCTACAAAGTCAACAACGCAGCCACCGCCAGCCAGCCTACTTCCAGCAGTACTGTATCATTTTAATCATTGTAGTCAATAAGATTCTTGCTACGTAAGCTTAACTTTCTGAACATTCGAGACGTGTAGTCCACTTGTCATTCCAATCTCCTTTGCATTAGCGTAGCCTCTTCTGTAGCCTGTCAACTATGTGTCTGTCTATCCCTGTTGTCTGTCTATCCCTGTTGTCTCCCCTCCAAGTCTCCGACCACTACCTTGTATCCTTTTCCCTCTCGCTCTCATCCAACACCTCCCACACTGCCCCTACTCGGATGGTATCGCGCCGTCCCAACCTTCACTCTCTCCCCGCTACTCTCTCCTCTTCCATCCTATCATCTCTCCGCTCAAACCTTCTCCAACCTATCTTCTGATTCTGCCTCCTCAACCCTCCTCTCCTCCCTTTCTGCATCCTTTGACTCTCTACACTCGATCCCTCCAATGTCAACAACTACAGACCAGTATCCCTTCTTTCTTTTCTCTCCAAAACTCTTGAACGTGCCGTCCTTGGCCAGCTCTCCCGCTATCTCTCTCAGAATGACCTTCTTGATCCAAATCAGTCAGGTTTCAAGACTAGTCATTCAACTGAGACTGCTCTTCTCTGTATCACGGAGGCGCTCCGCACTGCTAAAGCTAACTCTCTCTCCTCTGCTCTCATCCTTC